>NW_017306934.1:1571641-1604092 GCF_000935625.1 Nanorana parkeri
AAATATCAGGGGTCTGATATTTCCCCGAAGCCCCCAGCAGTAAAGCAAAAAAAAAAAATGTAATAAACATAAATTTAAAAAAATTAAATATAAAAAAAATAAAAAAGTTTATAAAAAAAAATAAATACACATAAAATATTTTTAAAAATGTGAAAAGGTTGGGGGAAAAAAAAACATTTTCATTTTCGGCCTGACATTTTTTTTAATTTTGGTTTCTTTTTGGTTCTGAAAATTTCATTTCGGTGCACCTTTAGTTAGAACCTCAGGTTTTTATCACTGTCTATGTTGCCCTTTGGCAAGACCCCCCCTCTCTTCTTGATTAGTCCCCAGGAGAGGAAGTATAAACAAGGACACATGCCTTAATTGTAGAAAAGTTATGGAAAACAATATAAACACATTGCTGGAAGACCTGCTGATTAGTAGGAAATATATTTTCTTGGACACTGGCAAACAAAAAAACTGTAGGCCAGCCCAGGATATCCTCTTCTATTACCAGCATGCCACAGCTTTTACTTAGTGTCCTAGGAGGATGGATGGTTTTTTTTTTCTCAGCTCTGGTGTGCAAAAGAGTAACCTATTTTTACTAGCACCATTTTTCTTATTCTTGTTTTCCTTCAATCAATACCTGTTTTTTGGTGTGCCCCATACAGGTCCTGGACATTGAGGGCATTGCCTGGAAGTGACCTTCGGCCACTGTGTCCTTTATAGGAGACTTTCTGGACTGCATTCTGGTAACAAGTTAGCTGTGAAGAACTTTCCAGGTCTATAGCTGCTAGCATTGCCTCAGCACTTGACCTGCTTCTTGACATTCCATTCATGACCGGAAAGGTTGGGCCAAGCACTGTGAGCTACCACATTTACATTGATTACTGGGTACCTTTTTAAAATTCCCCATTTTGTACTGGGTTACGCCTCGGAAGGGGGGTAATGCTGTGGGACTGAGTGCTGATGTTATCCACTTGGTAGAGTGTTGCATACACTATGGTCTCTCTTTGCTTCTGCTTGTAAAAAGCCATGTGGACACTGATCTTTGATCCGTTTCTGGTAAATGCCCACAGTAACTGTGGTCATCTTTGACCATCCTTGCCTAATAACCTGAACCTTAAATAGCCCTACTGCCATGCAGTTGCATCATGTCTGATTCTAGATGTGGGGAAACAGTCCCCCTATTGGGGGGCCCAAGCTTACACTCTACTGTACATTACTAATGGCTTTGGGGCTGCTAGCAGTGCGCCTACTGATTGTGCTAAAGTCTTCAGCCTAGAATGATGCTGCCCCCTGCACCTAGAGTGTATTCCATCCTCTTTAGTTCAGTTGTGTGTTTTGCCCATTTCCAGTCTTGGGGCCCCTAAAGCTGCAAAGGCCTTCCCATTGCACCCACTGTTCCAACTGGTCTTCACCCTATATAGGCCGTTAATTTACTTTGCAGACCATGGCTGACTTGTCAAAATCCCTTAACAGGGATCTCACTACTCCTACGGTTGATCGCTTGTCTATAGCACACATAGAGCAAATGACGGTGCCTTTAAACTCAGTGGTTTCTTTTCATGGAAATCAAACTCAGGACCCCAGCCACTAAGCTGTCATGTAGGCACATAAGAAAGCATTGCAATGAGGAAAACAAGTACCGTATTTGCATAGCCTCTTATATCATTTTTCTTATGTGCAAATCTGTCTTTTAACATGTGCCCTTGTTTTAACCAGAGCTTGCACTACTTTTTTCAATTGCATGGTTTTTGCACCTGTTTTGACCAGAGTTTGCACTACTTTTCCAACTGCACGTGTTTTGCACCTGTTTTCATCTGCACTTGTTCTGGGGCTGTATGAAACTGGAGCATCACCTAAGAAAACAATCACAACTTAAGAAGTCCCCATGACCACTTCTTCAAGAAGCGACAGATAAGCTTTCCTGAAGTCTATTAAAGCTCATTTATCAACAACATTACACCAGCATCATGCATCTGGTGCAAATATATTCCGTGCAAGTTCAAACACTTGTAATTGCTATGATAAATTCCCCCCAATTAATTTTTTCTTTATTTAGCCACCGAGTCATTTTAGCAACCAGCTTTATATGCAGCAATAGATGGATGATTGAGGGCTCGTCAGTATGAAGGAATGAATACATGTGAGTGATATGACAACGTTGTCAATCTTTTGAGGTGATTCGGGATATGGTGCAATAATTGAAACAAGTTTACAATAACATGAATTGTTTAAGTATACTGATCGTTAGTCTTCTGTAACGTCTCTGGTTTGTGCAGTAACGCTGTGTGCACACTTTAACCTTCTTTTCTTTTGTCGTATTTGCAAATAACGAACCTTTTGCTTTTTTTAAAGCATCTGGGAGTGTCAATCTCCTGGTCCCCAAATTTGCTCAGAGGTTTAGTTTGCTGGCCCCCCTACTTTGTTCTGTATTAATAAAATAGTCAAAGGAAGGAACCACTGAGAATACGTCATACTGCCAAACGTTTTGGGTGGGAAGTGAGATGACTTCAGTGGATGATTTGTAATGGTTTAAGAAGCAGAAGAGGTAAGTATTTACTTTCTCCATTGCAGGAACATCTTTTATGGGCGGTGTTGCTTGAATTTGGTATCAGATTTGAGTACATATCTTTTAATATTTAAAATGTTTTAATTTATTTTAGATTTGCATGAACGTGAAAGTGTGAACGGTACACATTGTGCTGTGTTAGGATCTATTCAAACCTTAGCATTTGACATTTGTTGCAGTGTGCTTTTGATGCGTTTTACATGCGTGGCCATTAAAGCATATGTAAACCCAATTGCTAAAATGTCATATTTCCTTTAACATGATTGACGGCCTTATCCACCTTTTGTAAAACAAATATGAATAAATATACACACATTGCATTTTTTTATTTCTTGCATTGGAGCCTTCAAAGCGTTTCAACCATGATCAGTGCGGTGCACAGGCTGCTGCAGTTTCTCCAGTACAGGAGGTACAGGCTAGGGATGTTCAGATACAAAGTACCGTACTCAGTAAAAGTACATGTACATATACTTTTCCAGCTCCAAGACCAGACTAGAGAAAATGTCAAAAGTTAGGAGGCAGCTGTCATTTCTAAGGAGCATACGGAGCTCCTGGGATTTGTACATCCCCATTTTAATGCATTATTTTTGTTTTATATATATATATATATATAAGTGATCCACCGATACCATTTTTACAAGTACTGATACTTGCCCGAGTACTCACAGACACAAGTACTAATACATTTTTGTTTATTGTCATGTGACAGTTTTTCTAAAACAATACAGACTCATGATTTCAGGACAGTGATGGAGAGCCAAAGCCAGGTCCTAGCTGCAACCCTGGTAGTTCTCGTGAAAATTCCAAATATCAGCACTGGTATCTGAACATCCCTAGTACAGGCCCTTAGTTATGGAGCTGGAGGAAGTAATCAATGGACTACAAGTGAGATGGTGCACCGCATTTGTGTTCCATTAAGATCTAATTGTAACCACTTTGCTAAAAAAATCCATTTGTTTACAGGTCTTAAATTCTGAAGCACAGATTACACACATAGCTGAATAGCGGCTTATTCCCTTCTCCTTGCTCCATGCAAAGCTTCAATTAGAGACAGCCTGAAAATCAATGGTCAAATGCTATGCTCAAATCCCTTCTTTTTTCCCATCCCATCTTTAGTCCCATCACGTGTTTATTTTTACAATAAAAATGTTGTATATATTTTGTGATTAAAAAAGGTATAAAAGATCATTTTAAAAACCTATCAATTCAAAGATATTTTTTTTTAACCTAAAACCACATATGTTCGCTCTAATTGCTAACGATCACATTCCTTGTTTTAGGTGGAAGGTGCTGCCTACCTGGGGTCTTTTGTCTATAAGACACAGAATATGGGTTTATGGAGCCGACCAAGAGGCGAGAACATGCTGGACGGTGGAGCTCCATTCTACAGCACCTATGTGACCTCTGATGGCAAATACATGGCCGTAGGTGCTATTGAACCACAGTTTTATAAAGAGCTTTTAAAAGGTAAGTGTATTGGAAGCTGTGAATGTAGCTTGAGTCAGCAACCAGTTAAAGTGTATCCCTAAACTCTATGAGTATTTATATTTTTTGCTTCACTTCCTGTTCTGGACAGGAAGTGAGTGGCTATGTCTCCAAAGTGAGGGGCTATCCTCTCTTAAATTGTTGTCACAACAATGGCCACCTGAGAGGGAAGATTCTCAATTAGCTCTATGCGCACTGCTAGTCACCCCTACTCATTTCTAAGAAAACAATTGCAGAAAAATAGAGATTTTTGGTTTGCATATATTGAAAAACAAAGCGATCTGGCGACAGGTAAGTCGCCAGGATCGCTTCTGTTGTAAAGCCGACAGTCGGCTCTACAAGTTTAAACAGACTCCCGGCGGCAAAAGTCGCCGGGAGTCTGTTTAAACAGCCCCGATGCTGGCGACGTACACTGTACGTCGTCAGTCACGAAGGGGTTAAGCTGACCGTCTCTGTCAAAGTGATCTCTCGCTGCCCAGTCACTACTCTACTTTGCAAAATGCCAAATATGTATTCAAACAAATTCTACTTTAATGGACTTATAGTGCCAATTTGGGTACATTCTCACTGTTGTTTGAGAGTTACAGGACCAGGTCTGGTCACTGACTGGTATTGTGCATTAGAACATGAAACAATGTCTCTGCACCAATCCATAGCTAACATACACTATATAGCCAAAGGTATGTGGACACCTCACCATCACACCTATATGGCCAACAGAGTGTGGAAACCTGACCATCACACCTATGTGGCCAAAGGTTTCTGAGCACCTGACCATCACACCTATGTGGCCAAGGATTTCTGCACATCTGACCTTCTCACCTATGTGGCCAATGGTTTCTCCACGCCTGAACTTCACACCTATGTGGCCAAAGGTTTTTGGGCACCTGACCATCACCCTTACTGTATATGGCCAAAGGTTTCTGGACCCCTGGCCATCACACCTATATGGCCAAAGGTTTCTGCACATGTGACCATCACACCTATGTAGCCAAGGGTTTCTGGACACAGCCTCCATTCTCCTGGTAAGACTTTCCACAAGATTTTGGAGTGTTTTATTTCGGAATTTGTACCCATTCGTGCATTTGCAGGGTCAGGTACTGATGTTGGATGGGAAGTCCTGACTCATTCCAGTTCATCCCATAGGGCTGAGGTCAGGCCACTCAACCTTCTCCACACCAGACACATCAAGCCATATCTTTATGGAGCTGGCCTTGTACACAGGGGCGCAGTAATAGTGGAACAGAAAAGGGCCTTTATCAAACTGTTTTCACAAGGTTGGAAGCCAACAATTGTCCAAGATGTGTTTGCTGTAGCAATAACTGCACCTTTCACCGGAAAGACCAAAACTTAATAATTTGGCACAGTGTATACATACTGTTGACCACATGAGGGGTGTGACCACATGTTAACATCTAAGATTCTCAAATAACCCTCTCCACACTGCCATACACCCCAAATGTCGGCAATACATGGAGAACTAAGACATATATGCAAACATTTGGCTGAAAGGGTGTAACAGTTGTATCCCATTGTATAGAGGGTTAACCGGGAATCTTAAAGGTGCTACTGTAGCTGTTCCCCGCTCTATTCAAAACCAAAAAAAGTTTGGTTGGTGATGCACTTTAATGGATATACAGGGTGGGAACCAGCACTGAGGTAATTCATTCAAATTAGCATCCGACCAGAAACTAGGCTGCAGAGGAAAGAATAAACACGTACATTGCAATATATTCCACGGAGTATAGAAGATAAGAAATCATGTGGAAAATGTCATCTAGGTTACAGAATATGACATTAGCTTGACGCTGATGTTTAATAATGTTTCTGTTCATTATAAAAATGAAATCTTCGGGAATAAACACGGAGGCAGAAGTCAGTTTGCAGTTTATTGACAGCAGGAACGATATCAGCCAGTCACACAAGCCAGATGTGTGGAATGATATTGCATGGCAAGCATTGTGTGCTCTGTGATCCATTCGATATGAAAACACTTCAGGGATCCTTGTCTTGCCATGCAGAGACCGTGATAGCTCCAATCAATGCAGTCATAGGTTTGATCTGCAGAAGCTTTACTGGTAGAAGGACTTTTTGCTGTTGGTATACTGAAAGCAGATAGATGTTCACTTTCCAAGGGAATTTTCTCTTAGCTTAGTAAATGCGGTGCAAGGAATACCCAAACACTCAGCAGAGCTTCACCTCATTCGCTAAGCTAAGGGAAAATTTACTTGCATAGTGAACACTCTGCGTGCCTTTAGTAGGGTCAGCCCCATTGTTTTCTTTTTTTTTAAACTTGCTTTACTATTAGATGCTGGTCATTTGCAAATCTCCTATCATTTAGCGGGAGGTGAAGGGGGAGAGCAGAGATAGAATGGAGCTGATATATACTGTAAAGGAGATGGGGTGAAAGGGTAAAATTTTATTATTCTGTATTATTTCTTGCTGCTGCTGCACTTTGTTTTCACCAGGAACTAATGAATGACTCGTCTATTCATTAGTTCCTTCACTTTCCCCTGCCTCTGTTGTAGGAGGAAGGGGAGGGCCTGGCAATGTAAACATCACCATGTGATCACTCTGATAACCAATCACAGTGATCACAAGCTACAGAGCTGAAGCCAATGCTCTCTGCTGTCTAATGACAGCTGGAGGGATTTTGCATGCGCGGAGCATGTTCACACAGGCAGGCCTGTACGTCCTCCCAGAACAATGGGGCAGCAGACTGGCCGTTTATGTACGCTAGTCGGCTTGCAGGAGGTTAATAACATTCATGGGAAATGTAAACTTTTCAGATTTGTCAGCACTACCCTCATGTAGTTGTCTTTTCTGCCTCTGATGACAATCAATGCAGAGCATTACTCTTCACAGTGATGAATATCCCAGCTGTGGAAAATTTAGGGCAACTACCGAGGATACAAATATGGCAGTTGTCATTGCTAATTTGGATTTTAATGATGCCGCAGGGCTGTCAAACAAATCCTGGCTTCATCAAATAGTACGTTTCTGACTTGTGATAAACATTCACAATGCACATTAAACTTTTTAGGCCTGAGCATTCTACCCTCTAAGGAGCTACATCATTTAGGGGTCTATAAGCAATTTGCAGAGCCGTTCGCCCTGTTTGTTCTGTGCGAATAAAGGCAATAACGGATGTTGTCAGTCTATATTTTTCAGGTTGAATGTACCATTTGGAAATATTGCATTATGGCCACTAGATGGAGCTGAGAAGCACAGGAAATAAATACTTCTTTTTCTATGGTCCTCAGCTTCATCTATTTGCCATAATGCGGTATTTTCCTGACATTACATACAAAGAACGTTTCTTCTGTGTGAATAGAGGCAAAAAACAAATGTTCTTAGTATAGTAGAGATTGACTGGGCGGATGGCTCTGCAAATTGTTTATAAATATAACCCCTGTTAGTGTATGGCAACCAACAAACATAGATGATAGATATGCTTCCTCTGGCCCTTTTAAAGTAACTTAGGTATTGGGCATATTATTTTTTATAAATAACCATGGTGCTTAGAATGCATTAACCATTCCCTAGTACAAGACTGGCTGTATATTTGGGCAAAAACGTACATTGTTTAGGAAAACAACTGCTGCCGGCTCCATGTAGCAGAGTGCAACTTTCCCAATGTCTTTCTGAGTAGGCACATGCTGGTGTGAACGGGCCTTAAGTCTGCCTCACTTTTTGGAAGGAGAACACGCAATAGAAGCACCGCTCCTGTGGGGGTCAGGAAAGGAATGAGCTGGGGGATTGCTGCTGGGAGCACCTCCTCACTCCGATATGAGCCCATCCAAACTGAAGAAAAAATGTCCGCACAGCAGATTCCACTGGGATAATTTATTGCATCTTGTACCACATCACTGGTGTCCCACCCAAGTTCCACCCCTGGACCTTTTGCAGGACACCAATGATGTTTTACAAGCTTCAATAATGTCTCCCAGTGGAATCTGGTGTGTGGCCAGCTTTCCTTCGGGTTGCATGCTTTCACACCTTTTGTTTGATGCATCTGGAATGTATTTAGCTGATTTCAGGTTACATTTCTATTGGGCATTAGGACCACCTCCATGTGCCAATTTCCGAAAATAAAAATCCACACCAAAGGCTATTTATTTCTTGTGTTTATTGTGCTGTAAAATGCATGTCTTCCCTACACACAAGTTAATTGGCTACATTTTCTATAATATTCTGTCTTTCCACAAGATGGCTCCTTTCTTTGTGCGCAGACAGAAGCATTTCTTGAATACATGGAATGTAATCTTTGAGGGAGAGACGTCTTCTGTTATGTAAGATTGCAGCCCTTTCTTTCTTCTTCCTTTCCTATATCTGTCAGCTATCTTTCCATGAATAAACACTGATTATCCCATGTGAATGGGTCCAGACTGCACGTGATGACTGGTGGCAGGATCTAGTTATTTAGGTATAATAGGTAAACTTGTGGCAGCACACTGCTATTTACATAGGGAGTGTGATTGATATCAAACTCACGTGAGGAGACAGGCGGCGGAGACAACACGGATGCTGTCACATGGCGCTCGCTAAGGTATTCATTGAGTATCTATTTTAGTCATATTTGACAGGAGCGCTCGCTATCATATGCACAATATTTTCCAGGTAAACAGATGGACATTGAACATACCTAGTAAAACACTTGTTATTATTTCCTTAAAGATGAAGTTTGACCTTTTCATATTTTGCCTTCCTTAGTTCAGTCCTTTACCCCTTCCCTTCATCAACATTCTAATTATTTTTTTTTGGTTTAATATCTTCTTAAAGCGGACCTTCACCCATATTTTTAAAATAACAACAAACACACCTTTAGAAATGTTTAGTAATGACAATCTACACACACATACTTCTAGATAATTGCCGGCTTTGTATTCTTTGCATACCATATTTCTCTTTTCTTCCCCAGTCTTCTGGCAGTGGCCATGATTACTAAGGGCAGATTGCTAGCTCTCCTATTACTTCCTGAATTTCTGGCTCAGGTGACTAGACATGTGACTAGAACATGTGACCATGCACATCATCTCACGGGAGGAAAATGCCTTTCCCTGAGATCTCGTGAGGTTACAGATGAGATTTCCCAGCAATGCTCTGCTGATGACAAGGCAATCCCAGTGTGCATTGCTTTGGAAAACTGAAGTCATTTTGCCCTTTCAAAGCAGGAAGTGAATGATCTGCATGTGTAAGTATTTCACAATCACAGCATTTTACACCTGACATGTCTATGATATGAATAATCATCATACATAGAGGGATGCATTGGTAGAATGTTGAGTGTAAAGGTCCGCTTTAAGAACCCTCAGCTCTGATTGAAGCAGTGGGCTGGCTCTTGAGAGGAGTTATGCAAAATAATAAAAGGACACGATGGGTAGATGTCAGTTTGGACAAGTGAGAGTTCTAGGCATATTGCATTTGCATGCAGATCATCCTAGGTAAGGACCATGTGCGATTCTGAGCCTCCGTGATTGAAGTGAAATCCAATGAATGAAAGGAATGGCCAGGAAGTGTAAGTACTTCAGAGGAAATGGCTAGATGATGCTGGACATCCTCCAGCCAGGTGATTAGGGGGCTCTATTTGACTTGTTGCAGCTTTTAATTCACATTGTGAGAAGCTTGCAGTGTGCAGTGAAATCAGAGTAAGCAGGTTCAGTGTAGGAGAGGAGTCTGAACAATGTGAAGGGAAAGCTGGAGATACAATATGTTCACTAATTGTGGGCAGCAGGAATGGGGGGAAGCTGTTTGCACCAGAAGAGTACATGGCTATCCATCCAGGAAGCCCGGGCCACTGGACTGGAGAATAGACCTGGCATACAAGCACAATGAGCCAATCGCACATGCAGAAAATGAGAAAAAGATTTTTTTTTGCTATGGTTGCAAAGAAGCGATTTTTTTTTTTTTGGTCTGTTTTTGAAAATAATTTCTAGTAAAAATGCACCGATACCAAGTATGTGGGGGAATACTCGTACTCGCCCAAATGCTCTAGATACCGGAACTTCTGCTACCAGGAAGCCGGGCGGCGAGTCATTACCCACCCCGCGGCTGCCTGATTGGCCAGGAAGCCGGGCGAAGTGTATTGACTTGCCACCCGGTTTCCTGATTCCTTGTCGGGAAGCTGGCAAATCAGGAAGCCAGGAGGCGTGTCATTACCCACCCCGGCTTCCTGATAGGCGGGGATTCCGGCTCCATGTTTTCTCATAACCTGGTCAGGACGCTGGCAAATCAGGAAGTCATTACCCGCCGCCCGGCTTACCTAATAGGACTTTCGGTATAGGCAAGTACCGTAAAAAAAAGGATCGAAAAACCAGTATCAGTGCATAGCTCATTTCTAGGTGCAAAGAGACTTTTCAATAACATTAAATTACCAAATGGCTCGTGTAGCTTGTATCAATTGTTTAGGTTTCCTTATGGGTGCATTGACACCAGAGTCGGAAGGCACTTGCCAATCAATGGAGGGCCCGTTGACTTGCGATTGCACCTTCCCGTTTCCTTCGGATCCATTGTGTTCCGCCTTTTTTTTTTTTTTTAGCAAGCTTTATGTGAAGTAACACGTCCTGAGTGGACATACTTCACCATAATGGCTTGCGATGCGTTGCGTTATGTGTGGCAACGCTGCAGTGTCAACTGTCCCCATTTTATACCCATTCAGATGCCCTAGCATTACCATCTATTAAAAACAGATGGTAATGCAACAGATCCGATGTGAATGGGGCTTCCACTAGAAAGCTTGTTGCTTTGATTTCACCTCCCAAACTTTTTACGGTTTCCGTTTTTTTTTCTGTGAAATCCAGTTGTGACCTTTTACCAAACAATGCAACAATTTTACAAAGAATGCG
Organism: Nanorana parkeri; assembly: GCF_000935625.1. Classification (NCBI taxonomy): domain Eukaryota; kingdom Metazoa; phylum Chordata; class Amphibia; order Anura; family Dicroglossidae; genus Nanorana; species Nanorana parkeri. The sequence continues at coordinate 1,582,526 of NW_017306934.1, forward strand.
TGTCAATGAAATTACCCGAGTGCTTGAACTGACTCTCAGACTTTATGCTTCGTCTTTATCTATTTGAAGCAGCACATGTATTAGTCTATTCTGTAATAGTGTACCCACTGAGACAAAAGGCTTACCATGTGACACATAGTATGATCTTCCTGCTCTATTTAATAGTTAAATAGAGCATGCTTTAAAGTTTTCCTTGAGGATCTGAAAGCTTAACATTCTTTGTCTGAAGTTCAGAAATTCCTCTGCTTTATCAGATGGAACATTGTTGAAAATGGAGAAGAAAAAAAAAACATATCCTGAGAGCAAAATGAATAAATGTTGGACTGCCTCAATCAGTCACATGTAGTAGTTTTATAAGGCCTCAGTATTCATATATTCACGTGTGAAACCACATTGAACCCTTGACATGCAGTGGAAGTCATATTTGCATGATATTTGTAATACATTAATGCTAATGTTTTGTCATTGTGCATGTTAGCTTAGTAGATATAGTTTAGGCAGCTTCATCCAGAAGGAATATCTGTTTTGGCCAGATACCAGTGACCTAAACTACCCTTTGGCTGCTTAAAGTAACATTAAAGGATAAATTCTCCCCCCAATGCTAGTGTAAGGACTTACCTTAAATGATGCCTCTTGATCCGATCATCTTCTTCTGTCCAGTATTTTTCAGGAGTCCCTCAAGGGCTAGCGCTGGTCTCTGATCCAGCGCTGACTGCTGAGTCTTCCTGTCCCATGCAGTCTGTGCAGGTGCACGCTGCCGGGCTGTATGCATTGACTTACCCTGCGTCTCTCCTCGTCTCCTGGCTGAAGATCTCTAATGCACATGCGTCCACTCCATGATCCTTTGGGGCCGCCTGATAATTTTCAGATCTTTGGACGGGAGCGTGCGGTGGAGACACAGGTAAGTTACCCCAAGGGTTTAATTATCCTTTAAGCTGGGTACATACACAGTGAATAGGGTCACCAACGCAGAGAATTTTGGTTGGTTCCTGCTGAATCGGGTTAAATCCCCTGCGTTGGTGACCCTGTTGCCTCAGCAGCAGCCCATCATTAGATCAACTTTTGCCGAAGGAACATGTTGGAAAATCTTTGTCCGAATAAAGCTTGCAACCCGTCAGCTCCATTCAGGTATTCTGACAGCAGCTGGCGGCCAAGGTCAGAGTACATAGAAGCATTGAATGATACATAATACTATAGAAGCAGTGGGGGATTTGTCCATGTTGTTCAGCGTTATATATTTAAAAAAAATAGACCTGCGTATCGGGCGGGACGCGGCCGGGTATCACCCGTAGTGGATACCTCCACTCCGGGTGTAGGTGACATCATCGCGCATGCATGTGACATGACCACACGCGTGAGCAATGACGTCATCATGCATGCGCGGGGATCTTCTTGATGCCCGCCTTTTTAGTGATGGACACCGGCAGAGAGTGGAGGGGACGTCCACCCAGCGGGATGAGTTATGCCGCCGGGTCCCCTCCTCTCTACTCAAAAAACTCCAATGGTGTCACCTTGGTTCGGGCAAACCGCCCCCGCACCCCTCTTGTGACGCCACTGCTGTGTATACTCTACTTTATAGATATTCAAATGGTGAGATTAGCCTGGAGTAGTTTGCGTCCACCCTCACTCCCAAATAGTCATACTGAAGGTGTTATTTAAAGGCTATAAGTGCACATTTCTGACCATGTCCAAACCTGGTCAGAAGATCGCAGACCCCCCACTTACCTGAATCGTGGGGTTCTTCTCTTCGCAGGCTTATAAATTAAGTGCGGCTGTGTGTGGCTCCTTCCACACAGCAGCATCATCCATGCACAGATCCTTTGGCAGGATCTGTGAAAGGAGAAACTACAAATCCCGTCTGCCACCGAAGCAGAGGGACTTGTAGTTTCAGTGGGACTCAAGTGCTGCAACGTCACCGTACAATCTACAGTATTATGCAAGTAAAGCATTATAATTTCCTGTATGCAGTATTTAGCATATCATGTGGTGATGTATATCCTGTTTGGTTCCTTGCAGGCCTTGACATTGACGACTCTGACCTCCCAAGCCAGATGGACTTGAACGATTGGCCCAAGCTGAAGAAGATATTTACTGAAAGATTCCTGGAAAAGACACAAGCACAGTGGTGTCAGGTGTTTGATGGCACCGACGCTTGCGTGACACCCATTCTGACCTTTGACAATGTAGCGGAGCACCCACACAATAAAGAACGAGGTTCTTTTGTCTGCAATGATGAAGGGGAACTGAGCCCAAGGCCAGCACCAGTCCTTACCAGAACACCCGCTGTTCCTGCAAGCGGCAGGGATCCTTTCGTTGGAGAGCACACGTATGAAATACTTTCTGAAAATGGCTTTTCCGCTAAAGAAATTTCTGATCTTCAGGCTTCCGGAGCTATTGCCTGCAATAAGCCAAAATCGCAATTATAATTTCACTTACAGAACTAGAAACTGAGGAATAATTTAATTTAACAATACTGCCATTGCATTAAAAATTACTTTAAGAAAACTAGTTTTATTACAATTGCAAACAAATATATATTTTTTCAAAATATTTTAAAATAAAAATGAAATGTCTAATTTTCATGGTTGTTCTGGTTATTATGCATGAATTATATTTCATTGTATTTATACTCATTTCTCATGTTAAAGCAAACGATCACACATCTGGCTTCTGTGCCGGGTTTTTCCCTTTGCCCCGTTTCCGTGCCAGATTTCCCCTTTGTCCTAGCTGCTTAGCTGTCAGCCTATAGAAGGTCGCAGGTCTGGGAATCTGGCCTCCACCTTCCCTATTTAGTGTTACTTCACCTGCTGCTCAGGGCTGAGAAAATGAGTCTTTACTAGCTGCTGGACCCTCTGTGTTCCTAGTGAACTTCTGTGTATTCACACTCTGTGTGGACCCTGTCCCAACTTCCTGTGTGCTGCAGTTCTCCGGTGTACCCTGCATCACTGTGTCTCCTTCCTCTGTGAGGTCTCTTTCCCGTCTGCTGAGCTACTGTACCTTACTACTCGTCACCAAGTCCAATATCCCAGTGTTGTTCCCATTGCAGTTTAGTCAGTTGTGTCTGCACAGGTGTGTTAGAGGGCCACAACCTGAGAGCTGCCTTGCAGTGCAACATCCTCACCATTAGAGGCTCTGGAGAAGACCTGGCACTCCCTAGACCCTGCATCTCTTGCACACCCACGTTTACTGTGCAGTCACTCTGTCTCTTGTCCCCAGCGTCCCATCACTCCCAGAGACCTGTGTCCCTGCTTGTTCCAGTTTCAGGCAGCTCTGCAAAACCTGGAGCTCTTGTTCCCCAGCGCCTCGGTTCCCAGACCATGACACAAACATGTCACGAACCTGAGCAATTCAAACTGAGCAGATGATGAAAAGTCCAAAAAGGATTAACTGCATATGAAAACAGTCAGTAGATGTAGCGATGTAGACTTCTGTAGTTATATGTAAGTCTTGACCCTTCCTGTAAGGGTCAACATAAGCCTACCATGCTGCCTCCCAACCCTCCCTGTTCATTTTTTAGGGGAATATTTTTGCATACATTTGCGTTATATATTTTTATACACTTTAAAAAAAATAATTGCAAGAATATGTCATATATTGCATATGAAATGCAATTGCCTGCACTTAGAGCCAGTAAGTGGAACTGCAACCTGTTTGATTACAGAGATTAAAGTGATCAAGGTGCTGAAGGAAAGTGGGGATCAGAGACGTAGAAACAAAGTAACAAAGCAGAGCTTGGAAGAAAAGCTCATAAGAGATCAGGGCAGTAGAAGTTGGGTATTTGAGAAGAACAGAGTAGTAGGAGTTGAATCTCAGAGGAAAGTATGGCAGAGGGAGCTGGGTGTTGGAGGAAAGCAGGTCAAAAGGAGCTGGGTCTAGGAGGAGAGCATGGCAGAAGGTGCTGGGTCTAGGAGGAGAGCAGGGTAGTAAGATCTAAGTGCTGGAGGAGAGCAGGGCAATAGCTGCTGGGTCCCAGAGGAGAGCAGAGCATTGAGAGATATGTCACAGAGTAAAGCAAAACCTGGACCTGGAGTAATTAGAGCTAGTTACATAGGCTGAAAAAGACACAAGTCTATCAAGCTCAACCTAAAACCTGGGTCTTGAAGGTAAGCAGAGTAATTGGAGCTGGATCTCTGAGGAGAGCAACGTGCTTGGAGCTGGGTTTCGGAGAAGAGCAGGGTAGCATGAGCTGGTTCCAAAAACAACCAGGGCAGTGGGAGCTGAATTCCTGGAAAAGGTCAGGCTAATCAAAGTTGGGTCCTGGAGTAGAGAAGGGTATTCAAATCTGGGGTCTCAGCAAAAGCAGGATAGCAGGGTCTCTGGGGAGAGCAGGACAATAGGGGTTGCATCTCTGAGGAAAAGAGGCTAGTAGTAGCTAAATCCTGGAGGAGAACTGAGCACTAAGGGCTGTGTGGCCAAGAAGAGCAAGGGTCTGGGTCCTGGAGAAGAGCAGAGTAGTCGGAGCTGGGTCTTGAGGGACAGCGGGGTATTCAGAGTTAGATTTGATTTTAGGTCTTGGAGGAGAACAGGATAATCGGCTGGATTTTAGAGGAGAGCAGGGTAGTAGAAACTTGTTCCCAGATGAGAGCAGAGTAGTAGGGGCTAAGTCTTGCCAACATCCTCCTCCACCAAATCTAATCCAAAAGTTAGGGATGCGCTCCTAGACAGATGTCAACAGAACAATAATCCCCATTGCAATATTTGCCCTCATTTTCCTGTTCTTGTGGCAACCAATATTTGGAAATTCCTTTACTTTCTGTCCTACTGACATTGTTCACCGCAAAGGTTCCTGAGATTGCATCAGTACACTTAACACGCGCCTCCTGTCACAGTGACCAACTCCCAATACCGAGCAGTCTTTCCCGTCCTGCCCACTTAAACTTGTGAAAAATAAAGAAGCGATCCACAAGTGTACTCTGAATGCTCATTAACCATATACAAATGTGCTTCACTAGCTTTGTACCAGCATGCATGCTTCATCTCTCTTCATCTCTGCAGGGGCAAGTGTATCGGCTAAACAATCATGGATTTGCGGCTGGCTTTTAAAATGAACATAAGACTTGCTGAACTGCAAAGCACTCAAGCAGCTGCAATAACTTAAAAGGAGAAAGAGCTGTAACTTATTTAAAAAAGCAAAGCAAATCTTTATTCATCCTTTTTTTATATAAGCCCTTCTATTTGTGAATATTTCATGCAGGTCACAGATCCTTACTTAACAGTGGGTAATGCAAAGGCAGTCTAATAAGAATGACTCAGCAGATGACAGAAAGGAAGTCTTTAGCTTTGAAAGAGATATTTGACAATTGAAGAGTGAGCTTAAAGTGACATTAAAGTAAAAAAAAATCCCACAAAAAGCCGGGCGTTCGGTCCATGACCATGAGTCATTTTGGTGTCACCCCTCCAATGGTGGCACCCGGGTGCGGGCCGCACCCCCCTTGTGACGCCACTGGCGGAGACACATGTAAGTTTAAACCTTTTTTAATGTTTTTGCATATATCTACTGCTTCCTAGCAATAGGTATATGCAAAAACACACGAGGGTTTAAATACCCTTTAAGGGAGGAGGAGACTTGTAAGACGAGTAATAGATATGTCTCAGAAAGATCCGTTACTCTGACAAATTTTCGGAAATGAGTACATTGGGATGCATCCGAATGACACAAATAACGAATGCAAACCAATACAAATCTCCCATAACAAAAATTTTGGATGCATTCAAATTTCTTTCCCGAATTAAGTTTTATTGTGTTAAGCATCAACTTAAAAAAAAAAAAATAATAATTTTTGTTAGTGGTAGTATGTACGAATATTCGGCAAAGTGACATTTTTTTACAGTCCGCAGAAGAGAGAAAAAAAAGAGTGAGGTTCCCCTCCCGATTTATACCAGACCCTTGATCCGAGCACAGACCCGGCAGGGTAGGAAGGGGGTATACCAGACCCCGTGCCCTCGGCATTGGGAGGGTGTCCCCGTGCAGGTTAAGACAAGGGCCTCTTCCCAACAAATCTGACCCGGTGGTTGTGGTGGTCTAATTTGCATCGGGTTACCCCTTTAATTAAGGGGTCACCAAGATGCCGCCGCCCACCAATTTTTTGTCATTCTATATGTCATGCTGTACGTTCCCTATTCAACACCGCTCCACTCCATATCCAATGCTACACATTCCCTATTCCACAATGCCTCATTCTATAAGCCATGCTATATGTTCCCTATTCCACATCGCCTCATTCTATATGCCATGCTGTAAGTTCCCTATTCCACACAGCTTATCCCATACACAGTTCTGCACGTTCCCTATTCCACACCACCTCATTCTATATGCCCTGCTGTACGTTCCCTATTCCACACCTCCTCATTCTATATGCCATGCTGTGTGTTCCCTATTCCACACTGTCTCATTCTATAGGCCATGCTGTACGTTCCCTATTCCACACTGTCTCATTCTATATGTCATGCTGTACGTTCCCTATTCAACACCGTTCTACTCCATATCCAGTGCTACACATTCCCTATTCCAAAAATGCCTCATTTTATATGCCATGCTATTTGTTCCCTATTCCACATCGCATCACTCTATATGCCATGCTGTACGTTCCCTATTCCACATCGCCTCATTCCATATGCCATGCTGTTTGTTCCCTATTCCACATCGCCTCATTCTATATGCCATGCTGTGTGTTCCCTATTCCACATCCCCTCATTCTATATGCCATGCTGTACCTTCCCTATTCCACACTGCGCCTTTCTACGTGCCATGCGGTATGTTCCCTATTCCACACTGCACCTGCGCCAACCTTACAGGCCCAGCAGCTCTAGTGTATATCTGGGTGTGTGAGAACTGGGAGTCAGAAGTTTGCACTCGCAATTTCAGTGCTTTCCATAGGCTCTATTTACCATAGATACACCCCTGGACAGACCCCTTACATCTACCTTACAAAATGCTGACTAGGCACCGCCCAGTGCTGATCAACACCAATACATTTGCAGAGGGGTTCCCTAGAAACCTCTAATCAGAAAATTGTGTTGGTAGAGTGCTGGACCGGATCCTTGAAGTCAGGTAGAAGTTGTGATTCCAAAACTAAACAAAGCAGTTCCCTGTCATCTGCAGAATCCCTAAGGGTCCCTAGAGAAGTGGAGTGAATATAGGTTAAAAAAATGAGAGCACCACAGCACCTGCAGGAGTCCAGTTCACTTTACTCTGCAAGAGAAAAAAGCCAACGTGTTTTGGGGGCTCAGAACTCCCACTTCATCTGGGCTTACAATGCCGCCAATGATAAAGGATGGAACTGGACGGATAATATTTTTAGGAGGGGGTTGCAATGGTAAATGGGTCACCAATCAGGCAGCACCTGTTTATAGCTGCATCCCTATAAATTATATGTGTGTGTGTGTGTGTGTGTGTATAAATTCTTGTGTATTGTTGCTGTACAGTTGCTTTAATGTTGCTAAAAATTTTATTGAAGTCAATATTTTTTCAGAAATCACTCAGCTCATCCTTAGCAGTAAGGAGGGCTGGTTCGTACAATGCTGGACAAATCCCAGTAGCCAATGCTGCAAAGAAGGACTCTGGGCAAATAGAAACTCACCCATGCCACCTCCGAACTGCAAGGGTTAACAGGTAATTTTGTCTATGGGACTCAATTAAACCCGTTTTACTTAACTGATCCCGCCTCCTGTGGTGACCAGTGCTCAACTCTCTTCCCCTCCACTCCAGCTGTGGAATGACCCTCAGCGTCCTCATGTCTATGAACCTGCATAACACGTGATGACGTCAGTGGTCCTCATTACACCCGATCTCAGGGTAGAAAAGGCTGCGGAGACTGGTCTAGCCCCTAGACCAAAACAAGCACTTAACCCTGGCACTATGGGGGCTAGCCCCACTGCAAGGGTAAGTTTTTCATTCGCCCGGAGTCCTTCTTTTAAAATGACAGCTGGCCCCTAACTGTTGAGGGTTTCTCTAGTTTTTGCCTTTGAAACTGGCTCCTAAAACAAAAATCCTGCTGGCTCCTGGACTGGACAGACTGGCTCCTGAATTCCATATAATTAGCCCACTCCTGGGTTAGTGGTATGAGAGATGTGGGAAATGCTGATCACTGAATTCTGTATAATTACATTCATTTAGAGCTGTGTTGTCAGATGGAAGAATCTGGTTGACACCAGAGGTATTTTCACTCGGAGGTCATACTACATGTGACCCCAACGTGATGTGCTGGAATTCTGACTTCCCCTGGGCACAAGGAACGAGTTCACTCAATGCTTACACATGCTTGACGTCCTACACTGTGTGCTGTGTCCCTTTTCCCTGCACAGTCTTCCATCTTCATAGTCTGAGATGCAGGTTTGATTAAATAAGTGTATTGTGATATAAAGTGTATCTTTTTCTTGCTTTGGATGGAGTAGGGAAGGTATAAATCCCTGTCCGTTTTTTATTCCCAAGTCCCGCCTGGAGAGATTCACCCACCCTGCCCTAATGATTATTGCCCGGAATAGAAAGTGTGGAGAAATCCAAAATGTTACAGTTGTAACAGGAACAGGAGTAGAAGGGGGATCTTCCAATTCCCCTTCTATTCCTGCACACATGTACCTGTGACAACTGCCTAAGAGGGGGTGTACCCTCAATTTGGAGAGAGAGATTTCTCTAAGATTTCCTGTTCACACCTTCACGTTCCGTGAATATGCATCGTATCTGCGCGCATTTTTTCTGCAAGTTTGCCGCACGTTGCCCATTGGTTTCAATGGGTGCCTCACGTGCAGCGAACATGGGAAAGTAGCTCATGTAGCAGATTCTGCTACAGGCATACCATGTTTGTTTTTTTCACCATGCGTTTACCTTTTAAAAGCAGGCTCCACCCACTACAGAAAACTACAGGAGGAGGCGGAGACAAGACCAGTCACCCTTCGCTCGGAGAGAGAGCAGCAGTGAACAGTCTTTATTACAGGAAGCTCCTGCACAGGAGGAAAGTGCAAGAGTTGTTTCATGCAGGATTTCTGCACAGATGTGGAAGAAATACACAAAGGGCACCAAAATTCAAGTAAGAATACTCAAGTCTCATGTATTCAGACATTATTTGTTCAGCCTGCAGTTTGGCTTTAAAGTGACCTTGTCACAAGGCAAGTATGGGGGTGCCATTGCTGGTCTCTGGAAGAAAATGCCAGTTGCCTGGCTGAGTTTAACTTAAACAACTCTGAGCAATATAAAATCTTAACCCTTACAGTGGGGCTACCCCAGCACTGCAAGGGTTAAGCGCTCGTCTTGTCTAGGGAACTAAAATAACAGAGATATACTCACCCAAACCGTGAAAGGAAAGGTTATAACCCCTCTGTATCCCATGGGGGAGATTTCCTTTTACTTCCTGTCCAGTAGTCACAACAGGAAGTGAGAGGAAATCCCCGGTGATCTGATTTAGTGTCCCCATTGGAAACTGCAGAACGAGCGGGAGCTGTATCAGCCGCCAGCGCGTTCTGCGCATGCATGCCGCCATTTTGGAGTATATCTTGGTATACACCAAGATGGCAGCACCCGAATATGTGGGCACCGCCATCTTGATGTATACCAAGATAGACTCCAAAATGGCAGTGGAACACACTGGTGGCCGATCTGGCCGCCGCTCACTCTGCGAATAACGTCACCCATAACGTGGTGTCATGTGACGTTATGCACCCTGCCTCCAAGATGACGGTGGGCATGCGCAGAACGTGCACGCGGCCAATATGGCCGCCGTGCATTCTGATAATGAATTTTTATTTGCCCGAATATCGTTTTAGTATATTTGGGTATATAAAAAAATAAATCATTATTTCCGATTTGGACGAAACGCCGAATCAACTGAATTTTGTTGATTTGCAGGTTCGTCCGAATCCGAATGCACATGTCTATATAATATATCCTTGTAGTGATGGCCGGTGGGGGTCACATAGGAGGTGAAGGCCGCCGACTTCCCTGATAAGAGCGTCATATCCATGATACAGAGATTCTGCAGAGACAGCACATACAGGACTCAAAACCCGGGCTGTCCAAGTGAATCCGGGACAGGTGGCAACCCTAGGGCCTGGCAATGCATGAAAACACATTGAAATGCACTCTATATGTGTTTTCATCTGATATGGGCCTCACAGTACATCAAAACGCACAGAAAAATAAACACGCCTCTTTTTTCAAAACGCAGAGCAAAGATGTAAACGGGCTCATTGATGAACACGTGTTCCTATGACCCATGCCTTGTTTTGAGTTCTGACACGAGCTCTAAAAACGCAGAGGTGTGAACAAGTCCTTACCCCTTTATTAACTCTTATAGCCAAGGTCTCATATTCTATAATGATTCAGCGGACAATCACAGGTCAGTCACGCTTTCCAGAATTGTGGCTATGAGCTAGACACGTAACCCCGCAAAAAATGTATTTAGTTTTGGATCGATTCAGATTTTTATGCCTTTTGTTTTTCACATCCGAAATTCAATTCGGTTTCTGATTTGGATGTTGTATCTGTCCCAATTTTCATTTCAGAATGATCCACAACAGGAAGTCACATGACCGTGCCTGTAATGCAACCCCCAAGAGCCAAAAAAAAAATCTGATTTGCCAGAAAACAGTCACATGTCCGATTCAGTTTCGTTTTGATTTGGATCCGAATTTTTGTTAAATGAGCAGCACCGAATGTACGGATTTAATGAAATTCATACGAATATCCATTCGGAACAAAACAAAATTGACATGTCTACTAAAGGCAGCAATCTACAGTTGCATCCATAATGGCAGCTGCATTGGATGGGAAGGAATGAGTGTGTTCATCTTGTGATATCCCGGCTCCCTGTGAATGAATAGTTTGTAAACAGAGAGTAGGCAGCCCGGGGAAGTGGAATGGTTTGCAGATTAGAACATTCACATGATTATTTCTTTTCCTCTCTCTCTCTAACTTGTGATCTTCCAGCTGTGAAAGGACTGCAGTCACGCCTCTCATAAAAAGCGGAGTGGAAGTTTGATCCTCCTCCACAACTAATCAGCAGTCACTGGACCACCATGACACTCTCCAAAGATGTAGAGATTCAGCAGCCCGCAGCCCACATGGACAGCGTGAGCCTACGTCCACCTCGCAAGGACATGGAGTTCGCCAGCAGCGGTGGCAGCAGCCTTGAGCAGATGGATGGGGGGGTCTTTCAACTTGTGGAGCCCCCTAGAAGGTCCACTGGCAGGCTGATCATGCACAGCATGGCCATGTTTGGGAGGGAGTTCTGCTACGCCGTTGAAGCGGCCTTCGTGACTCCGGTTTTGCTCAGTGTGGGCCTACCTAGGAGTTTGTACAGCTTTGTTTGGCTCATCAGCCCCCTCCTGGGGTTCGTTCTACAGCCAGTGGTGGGCTCCGCCAGTGACCACTGTCGCTCCCGCTGGGGGAGACGCAGACCCTATATTCTCGCGTTGGGGATTTTGATGGTTTTGGGGATGACGTTGTATCTCAATGGAGACACGGTCATATCTGGTAAGTCAAGCCCTACTTTATTTATTATATTACAGGATTTATATAGTGCCAACAGTTGACATGCCGCTTTACAAAATAAACGCAGTACAGTTATAATACAAGAGGATTAGGAGGGTCCTGATCATGAGAGCTTACAATCTAAAAGGGGAGGGGGTGATGTATTTTATCCCATGATGCTACAGCTACACGTGTGGTTTTGTTTTTTAGTTGCTTAATCACACTACTAAGCCGCCATTCACATATCTGCGATGCGGGAGCTTGGCGATACTGCAAGCCATCCTGCACAGCATTTTGCAAAGTTAGGTGCCCTGCAGTGTCATTACCTTTTTAATGGCACCCCTGCGCACCTATCCATCGCATGTGCGTTGCATAGCACCACATCGCATAGTAACCCCGCGGAGGGCACATGAGTGTGAAATGCAGGAGCCAGTTTGTCCAATCCAGGAGTCGGCTCCATTGACACCAACTAGAGAAAACCTAGGTGCCAGCTGTCCTTTTTGGAGGGCATTGGCAACCTGGCTCCTAGGATTTGTCCAGCCCTGTAGTAAACTATCACCATGTGGTATGATGCATCATCGAAGAGATGTAAATGGAGACTAAGGCCGGCCTTGTTGACACATGCTCCACCTATGTTGTGGAAGTGTATACACTTGCCTTTAAAGTCCTCACCTTCTCATAATGCTAATTGCCTAGAAGTAATACTTATACAAGGACTTCATCTTTGAATGAGATGATGCGTGGTCCTATATGGGTTGGACTTGATGAACTTATGTCTTTATCCAACACCAAATACTATAACACTTTTTAGGACGCTGGCTTTGAATAAGTACACTGGGAGTTCTGACTTGCTGTATGCTGTTCTGAATTGTTAACTCTGGAAGTAATATTTTTAGAGCCAGCCAGGCAACTAGCTTTTTCAAAGTAGGGTCAGCAATGACAGGCCCTATATTTCACCTGGGCCTTGTACATATGGGCTATAAGTCTTAATGAGAGAGCTCGCTGTCACTTTAATGAAGCTGCTAGCAGGCTTCAGAGCTAATTAAAGCTCATTGAAAGCCTGCTGTCTAGTAATCGTCATTTTCGCATGTTAATTTTATTGCTGTCAAATAGGGGCTAACAGATGCAGTGTAGATATGTGCGATTTTTGTTTAGTTCTGAATTGAAATCCGTACGAGTTTCTGTAAATTCGGATGCATCCGAATTTCTGAATGACCGAAATAATCCGAATTTTTGATTGCTAAATTCAGATAGACGAATTTCATTCGGAACTAAACACAGCAAGGGGCGCTATGGCTTCTCTGCACGTGTATCTCAAATGAAAACAAAGTAACAGAATATTGTTACAAAATGTAAAAAATGAGAGATCTGTGTTATTTTGCAGCAGCCCCTGCTTCTTTGAGGACACTTCCATCCCCAATGTAAATCTGCTTCTAGGTTCCCCCTCTCATAAAGGGGCACCCAGATGCCGCCCCCCCTCCCTTGTGAATTAGTGCAGAGTACTTGTACCCCTACTCTTCCAATTCTGAGGGCATGTGCTCGCTCGTCCCCCCTTCCTGCCCTACCAGGCTGCTGCCCACATTAAGGGATTTCAGGGGGGACCCCATGGTTTGTTTAATGGACCTGCATTAAATGTGATGACATCAGTGTTCCTTAGACCATCCAAGCCCAGGAGAGGAGAGCCTGTGGGGACCGATCTAGCAGCCAGGAGGAACCAGCAGGACCAAGGATCAGGTGAGTACATCTGCTCTATTTGATCCCCTAGACAAAAATGAGCACTTAACCCTTGCAGTGTGGGGGTAGTGGGAAGCTGGAGTTTTTTTTCCCCCCTCTAAATTCCTCACGTTGAGTGCTCAGTGATGATGAACCTGGGCTTGGTGCAAAACTTTGACCAACACCCCTCAGTTGCAGCAGGCACATGCCCTGCTTCTCAGCTACACGTCACAATGAGCACAGATTGTCCCTGCCACAACTGATGCCACTGATTGGGCCGGGGGTGGCGGTCATTGTTTTGAGCAGGCTTGGGCAAACTGAGTTCACACCAAGCCCAACTCATCACGAACGCTGGAGAACCCAGTTCTCGGAAGCCCTCGCAAAACTGTTAGACCCCCCCCCCCTCCTGGGCCAATCAGTTACATAGTATTTGAGGTTGAATAAAGACCTAAGTCCATAAAGTCCAACCTATTGCTGATGTGTGCGTATGTATATATGTATGCATACATACATACATACATACATACACACACACACACACACACACACAGGTCCTTGTATCAGTTCATTCTTAAGTGTACCTGTACACCTGTATGTTATGGTGTTAACGTGAACATGTTTAAATTTAGTAGTCGTGTCTCATAGCTCTGGTCCTCCATTCCCCTAATTAGTTTGGTTGCCCTCCGCTGGACTCTTTCAAGCTCAAGGACATCCTTTCTGTGGACTGGTGACCAAAGCTGGACCGCATACTACCAGATGAGGCCGGACCAACGATCTATAAAGTGGCACAATTATAGACTTGTCTCTGCAATAAATCCCCTTCTTAATACAGGACAGGACTCTACTTGCTTTGTTTACTGCAGCCTGGCACTGCAAGCTATTAATCAATCTGTGGTCTACTATGACCCCCAAATCTTTTTCTATTTCTGACTTCCCTAGTGGCATACCCATGATTGTATAGCCCATTTGCTTATTTTTAATCCCAAAGAGCATTACTTTGCATTTATCGACAAAACTTAAAGTGATATTAAACCCTCAGATTTTTGAACATAAACCAATACTATAATGTGTGCCTTACTGTAATTCATGGTAGTTTCCCTTCTCTTTGCTGCTCTTCCTTTTTTATATCCTCATGTCTTCTCATGCTTGGGGAGAACTTCCCTTTGCAGCTGAGTGCCTCTTCCTGTAGTGCTGGTTAAGGTTGTGAACCTGCACACAGACGCCATGTATCCATTCCTGAGACAAGGCAGTCTGCTGCAAAACAGAAGCTCTGCCCAGCATGAAAACAGATACAGATTTAAAAGGAAGAGCAGCAAAGAGAAGGGAAACAACCATTACAGTATTGTTTTATGTTAAAAAAATCTGAGGGTTTAATGTCACTTTAAGTTTTGTCTTTGTAGTATCTCGGTTTCCGTCAACCACTGAAGTATATTTTGTGCTGAACTATGTGTTTTATCATGTACGTCAAACGCGTTTCCCTCCTGAGTGTATACTGAGGAGAAAAACGTGTTCAGCGCCTCGGCCCTCCTTGTCATTTGTGACTATCCTCCTGTTTTTGCCCTTTCAGCTGAGACATTCCTTGCCCTGCAGCTACACGTCGCAAAGGGATGGGGAATGCCCCTGCCACAACTGATTGGGCTGGGAGGGGGGTGTGTTGGTCACAGTTTTGCGTTGGATTGGGTAAACACCGGCAAACTGGGTTTGCTCCAAGCCTCTGTATGCATCTGTACAAGCTTGCCATACACATTGCTTTTTCACATACTAAAGCCCACATGTACAAGGCCCTATACAGGATTCCTTTCAGCTTGTAGAGCCAAGTCTAATTGCATTTCTTTAAAAGTGTAATTGCACATTGTTAAAGCATTTTAAAAGCTTGGTCTTAAGTGTTTTTGCACAGGTATCAAGCTTCAGACGTATTTGTTTTGGCCCTTGCAAAGCAGTTCTTCAGATGCGTAAACACTTGTGCCTTCCATTTCCAGCCTTTTACATTGAAGTCTATGGAGCTCAAAAATGCACGCACGTGCCTCTTCAAGTGACCCAGCATAGAAATATGAACAGCTTCAATAGGCGTGTCAATGTTGAGCATTGTGCATACAGAAATATGCGACAACACACAACAAAAAAAACTTAGGTGTGAATGGGGCCTAAACAGCAGTGTGTGCAGCCAAGTTTTAACAAAGCTGTTTGGGGGTTCCTTGAAGCCTTTAACCCTTTAGCTACCAGAGTGGTTTTTGTCTTTTATGCACACATTTTAAATTGCTTAAACTCTCCCCTGAGTTATATATTTCCTGAAAGCAAAGCCCCTGTAGAATAAAATGGCGGCAGCTGCAAATTTTGATCTTGCATAATATTAGCGCAGCTCTTTATCATGTCCACATTTTCAATAAAAAATAGACAAGTTGGTTTTAGTGCGCAAAATCTCAATATAATACCCAATCGTTTCTAAATATAAAAGATGAGGTTGTGCCGAGTAAATAGTTACCCAACATGCCAAGCTTAAAAATTGTGGGCACCTGCGAAACGGTGCAAATAATACGGGATCTTAAATTGTACAAATATTATAAGGACCTGTACAGGACATCAGTTTAGAGGTAACTGTGAATATTGGCTCTAGACTTATTCCTCTCACTCTGTCGCATGCGGCAATATCTAAGGTATGGCACAATCGTTTTCATACGTAAGGTATGGCACAATCGTTTTCATACGTAGGCAGACCTGACGCATGTTTGTATTAGTATGTGCATGTTGACTGGGGCTTAAAAAAAAAAATTGGGGGGCTATTTTTACTTTTATTTAACTTAATTTTGTATCTACTTAATTGTTATCACATAGGGGGGCTCACAAGCATAGGACGTCACAGGTTCTCTTTAAGGTTAGACTAGGGGTCTATTGGACTCCTAATATCACCTTTGCACTTCTCTAGCCGGGGAATGACCGCTAAGAATCCGGAAATTATGCAATCCGTGCCGCATTCAGCGGGGAAGAAATCAGCAAATGGATGTTCGCTGGTCTCTGCGCTACCCAATTATACCCATGGTACAGATCCCAAGGCCACAGGAGGGCAGCGGAGCCAAGGAAGAACGGTGGGGTGGGGGTAGTTCCTAGGTTTACTGGCCCCTGGAAGTGATCTGGCAGCTTTTTAGTCGGCTTTATACAGGTGAACAATGATAGCCGCCGGGAGTCTGTTTTTATAGGGGCCCAAAGCCAGTGTAATAATGCTTACAGTGCTGGCAGGGAAACGGTCAAAGCACTCCAACTACAGTGTGAGGAAGTTAAACATATGAATTTGGCCTCATTCAGATGTCTTAAACGGGTCGTGGTCTGGCAAGTGTACTGCGGAAACCTGTGATCGGTATCCCAGGTTCTTATAAGCAGTGGCTGCAGATAGATTGTGTCCAGGACCGCATATCTCTCCCTAACTGCAGTTTTTACTTCAGGGCTCAGGCTTGCTTTCCTAACCCTTTTCTATCACAAATGGGACTTGTCAGGGGTGTCCCTTGTCACTTATTTATGTTCTCTATGATAATGGAACCCTTGGCTGTGGCTTTTAGGAATAACTTCAATATTCGAAGAATACCTGTAGGTGAATCTACTCGTAACATCTTCAGTTCATAGGACAGGCTCTGAGAAAGTGGTGCCAAAAGTAAATCCACATTCACAGGGCTGAGTGACACTGTGTCAGTGCATTGAGGAAGTACACTCTATGGACATCTTCAATATGTAAGTTTACAAACTTCTAGATGGATCTGTTTATTAGGAGTGCGATAGAACTTATGGAAACTCAATATAGAAAGACAGATTTATTTTTAGATTTTGACCATAGACAACCTTTTAGATATTTGTTATTACTATCCTATCATCTATCCTATCATCTATCCTATCATCTATCCTATCATCTATCCTATCATCTATCCTATCATCTATCCTATCATCTATCCTATCATCTATCCTATCATCTATCCTATCAATCTATCCTATCAATCTATCCTATCAATCTATCCTATCTATCTATCCTATCTATCCTATCCATCTATCCTATCATCTATCCTATCTATCCTATCTATCTATCACAGACCTGTGTGGGCTAAGACTGTGTGCAACAGAGCTGTGTGGTCACTTCTGACATATAAGGACACACAGGCTCTGTGCAGCAGTGTACAGAGAGACTGACCTGGGTTGCTGAATTGGAGAGGACCCGATCGAGTGCCTAAAGGGAGGTCCGGTGACGCGGTTACCGCAAAGGACGTCGAGGCCTAGTCGCACGGCCGATCCAGCCAGCCCAGCAGAGGGAGCCAGACGGAGCCAACTGAGACGACGGCAAACATCCTGGATGAGGGAAAACCTCTTGCCAGGGACCCAGACGACTTCCCCATACTTCGCCTGAACTGAAGATAGAGGGCGGACGTCCAGCTTCTGCTAGCAGTCTTCATATCTTTCCAACTGGCCTGAGGATTGGTGAGAGGACTTTGGCCACATTGACAACCTGTTCATACCTGCACTACAGTAGGGGCCCCAACGCCGGCTAGCTTAGGACACCACTACTGGCCAGTAGTTTAGGAAGGGTTGGGCATTGCCAAAGGGAAACCTTAAAGGGACATACACCCCATTCAAGGGAGGACATTTAAAGACAATTGGCCTTGCACACAAGTGCTGACAGGAGATAGCTGCAGTTACTGAGTTGCAGAGCGCCCTAGCCTATTGCTACACATTTTGTTTGTGATCAGTGTCGTGTCATTACTATTGTATTATATTTCTTCATTCCTGATTTGTCAGTAAATCTGCTATAAGATCAATTTATGGTGTGTTGGTGTGCTTCGGATCCACGATTTGGGCGGTACATTGGTGCAGGGGGATAGAAATATCCGGTTATTCAGCGGCTCCTTCGGGGGTGAGCGCTACAACTATATTATTAAATATATTTATTAATGAATTTGCCCTTTTATAACCTTATTAAGAGGTGTTCAGTCCCTGGTGCCCAACCTGTGGTCTTTTGTCTCTTGTCAGTGCTTCTGCTGTTTTTTTTAGCTCTTTTGTAATTATGTTTTATTAGTCTTTTTATAATGGAGATACAAGTCAGATGTACCACAAGCAATTTTTTAGGAAGCTGAAGGGAGCACAGATGTGGAAGCATTAATTTTATAGAGGGGCTGTAATAGAAAAGATCTCTAGTTTCATGTAACATGCTTCCAGTCTATGGCTGTGTGCTAAAACAGCATTTCTCCACTTCTATTTTTGTTTTCAAAAACAAAAAAGGCGGAGTTTTCTATGTATTTGCAATAATACGGTCAGGACTAAAACATGTATTTTTTTTTTTATTTTTTTTAAAGTGGCATCTAAAATTGCATACATCTTCAATTCTCATTTTTAGCTAGCAAGTGGAGCTCTAGGCTCATTTCATTTTCCAGGCTCTCTTATCTTCTTGTTGAAAAAAATCATGCTGGTTATAGAGCTCAATAGTTTCACTCAGTTACACACGGAAATGAAAAAAACTGCAGAGGCTTCTAATTATCTCTCTCTATCTCTTATCTTTGTCCTGTTTTAGCTACCAAGTTTCAATTAGAGAGAGGCAGTCTGAAGGTAGGCAACTTCTGCTGTACTCCTGTCTTTCTTTAGAAAATCCATAGTCCTCTGTGAACCCTGTATACTGGGTACAGCATTAAATCTTTGTTTACAACAAATGCATGGTACTTCCAAGGGATCGGTAGGTCCCGGATAACAGTAGTTTCTGGTTGCTTGATGGTTAATAACTCTCAAGCAACCATCCCCATGGCTCCCATGCTTTCCCCCGCAGCCCCATTTACCTGCTCGCTAGTTTCCGCCGCCGACAGGTGAATGGAAGCAGCTGGGAGCAATAGCCAAACTAGAAAAACATGGTACCTGCATGAATCTATAACCAGCCTTTATGGCAGGGCGCACATGGGAAGGCTTACAACAATACAAAAGACAAAAAATCCCCTGCCATAAAGGCTGGTTATAGATTCATGCAGGTACCATGTTTTTCTAGTTTGACTATTTTGGATGTGGGGACGCACTGGGGGTCCCAGCGTGCATTTTTGGTTGCTGGGCCTACAGTGCATCCCTGCACCTTATAAGGAGGAGTAGGCTACCTCCTGGTACACCTGCATGCAATTTATCGACTGCATTAATATGCTCACACTTGGAGACTCGGATACATAGAGTTAGGACCACACTTTGCAGAGGTGCCTTGGCGCGGCAGTGTGGCTTCTACATATTTTTGGCCAAAAGTTTGTGCAACTAAAACCTCTGTTTTTAACGCATACTGTTGACAGGGTAATTTGTTTTGTTGCAGGCTAGCTGGGGATTTTTAGTGTTTTGTATGGGAGCAATAGCCAACCTGCTATTGACTACAGCAAATTGCAATAGCTGTCTGACTATTGAAGCCCCGCCCATTGAGCAGGGGAGCAGCTCTGACAAAGTTCTCTCTCAGGTCCGCTCCTCTGCTCAGTGGGTGGGAACAATAGCCAGCCTGCTATTGCAATTTGAAATGGCCAATAGGAGGCTGGCTATTGAAACCCCCTAGCTCTCTATGGTCCTATCCTCTGCTTAGTGGGTGTGGTTTCTATAACTAGCCTGCTATTGGCCATTTCAAATTGCAGTAGAAGGCTGGCTATTGAATCCCCACCTACTGAGCAGAGAAGCGGACCTGAGAGAGAACTTTGCTCAGCGGGCAGGAACAATAGCCAGCCTGCTATTGCCTTTGAAATGGCCAATAGCAGGCTGGCTATTTCTCCCCATTGTTTACATTCTGCTGCCAACCATGGAATCTAGCCACCAGTAAGATGGAAACAAAGAATTTCATTAGCAAATAAATAAATGTAACGCTGAATGTAATGCTAACAAATGTTTTTGTGTGCACCAAGCAACCAATAGTTTTTTAATGCACATCAAGCCACCAGCAAAAAAAAAAAAACAGTACAATGGAAAGCTTTAAAATACTTGATTTTTCTGTCTTTTACCTGCCCTTTTTAGGTAGGTTGGTTTAATAGGTTGTGTAGTAATTGATGCCATTAAGTTACAAAGTACTTTTGCTGAATGGCAACCAGCTATGGAAGACTACAAATCCCAGTAATGCATTACACATGCAGAATGATATGAAGCTACATACTTTGTGCTGATCCAGGGTGCCGGCCTGCTGTGCGGAGTCACAAGAGGGATGCGCGGGGTCCCAGATGGGTCTCAGGAGGTCTGTGGAGGATCTCAGGACTGTGCGGGGTCTCGAGGGCTCCTCTGCACTCTCTTCTATGAAGTATTGAAAGGCTGCTCCAGAGGCAGGCGAATTGGCCATAGTAAGTTGAGCCCTGCAGATGTGAGAAGCCACACACTCCGCACATGGGAACCGCAGCTCACTGCTGTCCAGGAAAACGTAGGCTTTTTGGGCTAGCAGTGAGCTACAGGTGTTGCTGGGGCAGACTTCTTGCGGCCTGGGCTCGGTGTGCGGGAAGGGGGTGTAGCACGCAGGTGGTGTAGATGGGTTGCAGGTGTTTGGTGGGATGCATTTCTGAAGGCGGTATCGGCGGCTTGTTATGCGGCACAGTTATGAGTGATGAGCTTCATTATGTGTGTGATCAGCGCTGATCCTGGTTGCTTTGTGATAACACACATACACACCTTGCAGCTACAGAGTACCACCATCGCTCATAGCACAGGGGGCACGCACGCACACAGAACACGGGCAGGCACACAACATGCGCGCACACACACACAGAACAGGGGGCAGGCACACACACACAGAACAGGGGGCAGGCACACGCACGCAGAACAGGGGGCAGGCACACGCGCGCACACACACAGAACAGGGGGCAGGCACACACACACACACACACACACACACACACACACAGAACAGGGGGCAGGCACACATACACAGAACAGGGGGCACGCACACACAGAACAGGGGGCACATGCATACCTCGCAGCTCCAGAGTACTGTGCATATCGGAGAACAAGGGCAGGCATCTCTCAAACACTCCTCCTACAGTCCACAAGCTGGCCAGGAGGACTTACTGCAAGGCACATGTCACGGCTCTCGGGTAGATCAGCGCACACAGCAGGGGGCGGGTACTCCTCTCATATGCTCTTCCTACACTCCACACACTGGCCGGGAGAACTCATGCCAGGGGTGACGAGTACAGTCAGCACTCGCAGCAGAGAACTGGGGGCGGGGTTTGTTTTACACTAACGGGAGCGCCGTCCATCCACCGGTTATATGATTTTTCATGCCCCACTCCTCTGGCGCCCTCAGGCGGCCGCTTGTGTTGCCTTGCACTTGCGCCGGGCCTGTGTTTGTGTGTATATTATAATATAATTTTTCCTTTTTTTTTTTTTTTTTTTTTTTTTTTTATGAGGTTTTTTTTTCCTTTTGTTGTTAA
>NW_017306934.1:1604126-1627492 GCF_000935625.1 Nanorana parkeri
CTTGATGAGAATTTTTAATGCTGTTTGTTGCTAACTCCCTAGCACTGGCCTTTTGTGCAGGGGGTTGCTCATGATGCCCCCTCCCATGTATGTACCCTGATGACTCCAAGGGACCTCCACTTAGTTCTGTTGGCTCTGCAGAAATCACCCTTTTAAACCCCTCAGAGATCTCCCACTGACCCAATTCAATTGCAAAGGTTGCTTTCCTCTTTGCCATGACTTGAGCCAGGCATGTTTCTGAATTGGTGGCCAGGACTTCAGCCAGACATGGTTCTGAACTGGTGGCCTTGACTGGTAAACAGCCTTTTCTGATTCTCCATTAAAATAAGGGAGTGGAGAGGCCTTCCTTTGTGCCTAAGCAGGTCCCTGTCTTCCACCCTAACCCGAACATTCTCCTACCATCCTTGTACCAAGTCCTTCAACTAAACATCCTAAAGAAATATCTCGTAACTGTTTGGATGTGGTTTGTATTTTCTATTTGGCGCTTTATGTGGAGGGTAATTTCAGAAAGATATACTGTATATGTTAAGGCAAGGTCTGAGGGGGACCTTAGTATGTTTTTTCTGTGTTAAGCTGCAAAACAAAAATCAAATATCTACTCGTCTTAGGTTTTAATGTGACTTGCTCTCCCCTGTGATCAAGCATGGTGAAAGCAATTACCTCCAGAAAATACAGTTATGTGTAGGAGAGCAATTTACATTGGAGGCTAACTACTTTACAAGACACAAACTCTCTTAATATATCCAGGAAAAGCAAGCAATTTATAATCTCATAGCTGTGCCTTACTCCTTTTCTATTCCTTGCCATAACTGCAGATTGCTGGGCCCCATAGCAAAAATGCAATGGGGGGGCTCTTGATAACCTCTCTGGGAGCTATGAGTAATGATGCCAAGTTCCCAAAAGACTCATTGTGCATCTGAAGTAGTCTCTACACTGTAGACTTTTAGGCTGGGTTCACACCTGGGCGTACAGAATATGCTTGTTTGCCACGCGTTTCGACCACGATTTGCGTGGCAAATACGCCCCAAAAAAACTCCTGTAAAAAAATGCGCTGTAAAACGCCCAGGTGGGAACCATGCCCATAGGCAATTATTGGTTTTCACGTGTTGAGCGTTTTACAGCGCGTAGGCACTGTAAAACATCCAGGTGTGAACCAGGCCTTACAGGGAATTACACCCCGTTCACATTGAGCGATTTATCGTGCGGTAATTCCCGCGATATCGCGGCAAATTACCGCACGATATCGCGCTCCAATGCAATCCAAAGGGGCAAAGGGTCCTGCTGTTGCGGGTCGTGTGTCGCTACAGCAGGACCCTTTTTGGAGCGGATTTAGCCGCGATTCAAGCTTGCTCAATGCAAGCTTGAACGCGACATCGCGCGGCAAATCTCGCGATGTTGCGCAATATGCAAATCGCGCGACAAACGTGCGATTTGCATATCGCGCAGTGGGAACGGGGCCTTAGAGTTGTCTACTGCAACCACTCCAACCCTTAATGATAAGGTATTATCCTCACATGTTCTATGTTTAATTTGCCTCAGCAACCTAATAGGCCCCCCTTCCACCCCCAGACCCCATAGCAGCCGATGTATACTAAAAACGTTCCTTTTACCTCCTATTTACACAGAACAAACATTCACAGAGCTTTGCAGGGTGAATTGCTATGTGAATTGTATATAAATCGACCCCCTATGAATTTGGTTGCTTAGGATAGTTTTTTACTTCAGGTTTTTATAGATCAGCTACTTTATGATGAAATTAATTGTACACTGTATATTTGGCATGAGTCAGTGTTTTGATCAGGAATAAATCCTCTATGATCATTGAATGTCCGGTCTTATCAGCTGTACAGTATCCTAAAAATAGCCTTCTATTGATCTTGAGTATAAATGTATGTACTTTCTGCATGGCTGGGACATCTGTCATGGTTCCTTCCTGCACAGCAAAGAGATTATGATTTATCATTTGAACTAACACACACTGTAATGATGGGAAAGCCACAACAGAAAAAATGACTTGGTTAAAGGGTTTCTTCACCTTTTCACAAAAAAATGATTAGGTGAGCTAACTCACAACACCATCCTCGAATATCCCTACACCTTCCTCCAGTTCATGCTGCACTTATCTGAAAGCATGACCATTGCCCGCTGCCCATACTAGCCAGTATAACGGTCCCAGACCTTCACTACACAGCCCCCAGAGGCTGTATAGCAACATAATGCTTTCAGCTGTGAGTGGTCAGCCTTTTCCCGTTGGCAAGCTTTATGTTACTGTAAAGTCTCTGGGGCTGTGTAGTGAAGTTTTCAAGTGTTGGGGAAACTTATATCAGCTGATCGGGGGTCAGAAGGGTGTTGGGAGTTAGGTCATCTATTCATTTTGTAAAAAAAGGTAAACTAATCCTCATGGCAAAACTCTGATAGGGTCAATTGGGTATACACGGTTAAAATGTGGTTCGAAAACTGTCACTTTTTTTTTTTTTTTTGTAACCTTTGTTCGATTTTTCGAATGGTGCCTAATCAACAATCATTTTCCATGTGATGAGAGAAAAAAAAGGAGCAGGATTGAAATTTGTTTTCAAATAAAATTGTAACAAATGTGGTTTTTGTATGGGGGAAACTCCATTCATGCTGGAATCAAAAGTCATTTCGAACGACATTTGTCAAGTCTCTGATAGCAATATTGAACATTCTGATGAGCTTTTTTGTGCACCTGTTTGTATGCAATTCTAACCATGTATACTCAATATTAGGTGCCAGTCACTTTAA
Source organism: Nanorana parkeri (assembly GCF_000935625.1). Classification (NCBI taxonomy): domain Eukaryota; kingdom Metazoa; phylum Chordata; class Amphibia; order Anura; family Dicroglossidae; genus Nanorana; species Nanorana parkeri. The sequence goes on from NW_017306934.1 coordinate 1,606,890, forward strand.
GGCTTATTTCATGTTTTATTCCAAAAGTCACAAAAATGGGAGAGAGGGTAAAGGGCTACAGACATCTAGGTCAGTACAGAACTCTAGACTCACTGGCCACTTCCTAGCTTCACAGTGCAAAGGGTCTTTTTAAAACGATTGCAGTGGCATTGTGTATTGTAGAACCTTAGCTAGGTGAGACACCAAACTCCTCTCCGAGGTCAAAGCTCATCCTGGCTTCTCATGCCCCTCCAGCAGACCAAGTTCCTCCCTTGTTCTCCTGCCCAGAAATAGTTTCAGACCCCGACTAGGTCCACACCTGAGCACCTGCAGGCTATAGGTCTGGTCAGACGGCTCACACTCCAGGGGGGCCCGAGGGAGAAACTCTCACATGGTCAGACCCAGATATTTATGTCCTCCCCGAGCATGCACCACTGGCCATGAGCCTCCTAGTGATTGTCTGGAGAGACAGATATCCATGATACTCCACTATTGGTTGCCCTGCTTTCTGGCAAGGTTACACCCAACAACAGGCAAAACAAACAATAACAGAACACTTAGTCTGTGCTCATTTGGCTTTCCCTATCAAATCAGCAAGTCTGAGTTCAGTCCAACAGAACTAAATTTAGGTAGTCACCCCACTCAGAGCAAGATGGCTACACTTGTCATTTATCTTAACCATGCCTTTTGACTATAGAGGCAGAATCCTGAGTAATAATAATCATAATAAGGTGCTGAAGCACTTAATGATATATCTCCGCTTAAAGTTTTCTCTTTGTCACCTGCAAAGCCCCACAAATACCTACTAATGCTGCCATTGAAGTCCACCGAATGCAGATTCCTGAATAGAGGTGGGTTTTCGCCAAGGGTTCAGCAAATCTTATTTGAGACTTAGAGAATCGGCACCCATTCAAGTCTATAGGGGTGAATCTCATTAAATTCTGAAGAGCTAATACGCATACAAAGATGATCTAGCAGTTTGGCCAGCAGCAGGACATTTTTAGTGAGGGATAATTGGCCAGGAAAAAAATAAATAAAGGGGATTTACTACGGAGTTAAGAGACTGCAGATCACACAGCAGAGTCAAACTGGACAGCAGCAGGACGATTTTCAAATAGCAGGGCTAGGCCAAAATTTACCCGAGACAAAGATTACAGGCTGGGGCTTTTCCACAAGAATGAAGATACTGGAGATGAAAAAAACAGTGAGTGTTTCTGACAAACATGGTTCTATTGGGTACAATTTACCTTTTTCAATAATTACACCTCAGCCCTCCTGAGAAATGCCTCTTGCACCTCTTGTTGAGTGTTTAGCCAACAAAGTCATGATGGGGCAGCATTTGGGCGCAGGTCCCCCTCCCTTTGGGTGGGTGCCCTGGCCGGTTCAGAGTCTTCCCTATCCATTCCATGTCTCTCTATGCCCAGCCTACTTAAATTCCCCTTCTTTCCCCTTCTTTTTTTTTTTCTTCTCCTTCCCCCCCTGCTACCCCCCCCCCCCCCCTCCTTCTTTTTGTTTTTTCTCCTTTTCTCTCTGCTCCTTTTCTACCGCATAGCATTATTTCCTCTTTTCTCACCTCTCTGCTGTATCATTCCACTTTCACTTAGCTGTCTCCTCTTTTCCCAACAAGAGTATTTAAACTTTTTTTTTCTAGGTGCTATACATTTGGAGCCGCTTTAACCATGCCCCCCTAAAACCAAGGCCTTTAGTAAAGGGATGACTTGGCAGGAAAATAAGCAAAAAACAAAAGTTTGCTATAGATGGGACAGCAGCTGAAAGTGACCACTAGCAATCAGAATTAAAGTGCCATTCTGCAACTGACCCCAGGGGCATCCCTAGATTTATGGCTTTCTGAGGATGGGAGAGGGCAGATTTCTGCCAGTACCTCTAGCTTTGTCTAGTGTCCCGTCCAGCTCAATGACGTCACTGGTTGAACCAGTGAGCTGGGAGGTATGTCGGTCAGAGAGTCACAGGTAGCTCTTGGCAACCTGGGACACCCTGGCCAAAAACGGGGGCGGGGGGTGACTGGTACCCGCCCTCCCCCACATGACCCAATGGGATGCCCACTGAGACAATCACCTCACGCTGCCTTATTAAAGAGACTGCCTGTCTCTTCCTTTGCAGTTTGACAGCGTTCCCTATTCTTTCCCTACCACCTCTTGTAATTCATTCACATCATTGCTGGTCTGAGCCCCATTTCTATAGTGAGGAGCTGGTTTAATCAAAAGCCTGTTTTGGCCCTTCTAAGCCTGTTGACCACAGTTCAAAGCCAAAGTGCATTTTGGTTTACATAAGTGCTCCTGGGCAAATCTGTACATAATTTTCTACGAACCTTGAACCCATGGTGGCAGCAAGTGCAAATCTCATCCCTTATTCTGACTATAGAGCAACATTGTCTCTCTCTCATGTAGACTGTCCCTGATTGCACTACAGTGGGATGAATAGATGTTGCTGTGGGGTGTGACTATCAACATTTTAGCATGTTACTCAGTACCTGGCAATACCCATTCCTGCCCACTGCTTTCTTGTCTGATAGCACTGCCTCTGTTGCTGAAACCCTCCTATTGTAAGCTACATTGTCTAGAGGGGGAATGTATGAGACTTAATGAAGGATTTGGATAATTTAGGGACGGTAGAGGAGATTTTTATGTTTCTTGTGCATTACATAGTAACTGGTTTTGGTATTTGTATAGACCAGCGGTGGTAAACCTAATGGCACGCATGCTGCCAAGGGCACGAAGATGCCCCTCAGGTGGCATGCAAGCCTAGGCGGGGGTGTCAAAATTAATATCGCCTGACACCCGGCACAGGCAGTTCTGGGCATCAGGAGGGTAGGCTTTTTTGTTTGTGTTTTACCACATTTAGCCCTGCTTCGGGCAAGCAGGACTAAATGCACAGTGGGGAAGCTGCCGTTTGTTTACTAAAAGTGATCTCGGCGATGCCGCGGAGATCACTTGTATGCAGCCTGCAGGTCTTTTCTGGGGGGACCACAACAAAGAAGTTCAGGATGGAGAGCAGGGAGCAGAACATCTGTTCTGCACTCTGCTCCGTGTGAACAGTGAGACCGGAAGGCTGCACTCAGCCTTCCCATCTCCGCTGTCACAGGAGAGCCAGCACAGTGCTGTGCTACACCTGTATTGGAGGCGACCGGTTTAATAAAGAGAACCAGTCACCTCCAAATGCTAATCGCTGACGGACATGTTCGCTCGTGTGTGATAGCAATAAAGTTAGGTGAAAAAATTAATGAATTGTAAAAAAAATTAGTGATTAAAGTAAAAATAATACAATCCATAAAAATTGTAAAAGATAAAATGTAAATACAAATTTAAAGAAAGTAAAAAATGGTAAAGAAAAAAAATGTTGAACTATCTGAAAATGTGTGTTTTTTTTTTTTTTTTCTTTATTTTGCCTACGGTAGTGATTCTGAATGTTTTGTGCTTTGGTTTTTAAACCCCAGTGCCCAAACTAAAACGCAAACTAAAACACATTACCTGGCAATACCCATTCCTGCCCACTGCTTTCTTGTCCGATAGCACTGCCTCTGTTACTGAAACCCTCCTATTGTAAGCTGCAGTGTGTAGAGCGGGAATGTATTAGACATGTGCGATTCGTTTCGTTCCTAATGGAAATTCGGACATTCGGATGTATCAAGATTCCGAATTACAGATATAACGAATGCAAACGAATCCGAATTTCCATTTCCGAAATTCGGTAGCGGTAGTTCGTTCTAACGTTCGTTTCGTTTTCGTTTCTTATTCGTTTAGTTCGTTGGGGCAAAGTGACATTAGAGAAGGAGAAAAACATTTTGCCCCCTCAAATGTCACTTTGCTACGAACGAATAAGAAACGAAAACGAAACGAACGTTAGAACGAACTACCGCTAACGAATTTCATCCGCATTGACTTTCACACCCGAATCCCGAAAAACGAAATAACACAAATCCGAATTTAAAACGAAACGAAACAAATTTTTTGGCAGTGCACATGTCTAGAATGTATGAGACTTAATGAAGGATTTGGATAATTTAGGTTTTTAAACCCCAGTGCCCAAACTAAAACGCAATACGAAAATTATTTTTAGTGTTGGCACTTTAGATAAATTGATTTTTGCGCTGCAGTCTTGGCACTCGGGCTCAAAGACGTTCGCCATTGCTGGTATAGACTGTCAAACAGGAGCTTTTAGTTGTATTGAATCCGTCACTCATTCAGCTAATCAAAATTTCTCTTTGAAAAGAAATTAGCATGTAATAAATAGACCTTGCTTTCTATTGATACCTGACAGTGTTCATGACTACATGATATATTGCAAACGGTCAAGTAATATATTGCACAAAGGGAACCCCAGACACTTGAAAGAAAACCACTTAATCTTGTCAATGCCCCCAGCCCAGATCTATAAGGCAACCTGTTATTTGTGAACCTCTTACATCCTCATTACTCTCCTCCTGTGTGACCTTACTCAAGCACTGACTGCCAACACATTATTAGACTTGTTAGAAGTACGGTTATGTATAAAGCAAACCCTCAGTGGGCTCATTCCCTGAAGTAGTGCCAGAAACAAGTAGAACGTGTAGTTGTAACTTGCTTTTTTTCTTTTTAGTATGACAATTTAAATTTGCAGGACCACTGGGGCTGTATAACCCGATCATGATCAGCCATTCTGTAGCTGCAGGACAAGGAGACTCAGAGACAAGACAGACACCATTTGTGTTTGTTTTTTAGGACATATTGCCCGTGAGGAACACAAGCCTACCCATTCCATGGATCTCTGTGCATTTTTAAAATTATCCTTTGCTTTGTTCGTGCAGGGCAAAGCAACAAGTTCACGTAAAGCTGAACTCTAGATAGGCAAATTTAAAAGATGAAAATGAATTCTGTATTATGTATTCATTCAGTGTATTTTTGTAAATGGAAGCAGTGCAAGCATCTGAATTTAACTTGGTATGAGCCTCTTGCTGGCTCTGTACAGCAGATCTCAGAGTGGAAATGAAAGATGCAGAGTGTTGAGTTAATCTCTGTGCTGCTTCTCCTTCACATTCAAGTCACAGGCTGCAGGCAGGTAAAGGACAACCTGGGGTCAAAGAAAGGGGGTTGAATTATACTTGCTCTCCTGCAGTCCAGAGGACATTTAGTAGTGAAGGAGGGGGGAAGAGAATTTTGAAACATTAGCTCCTTTTTTATTTTATTGTTTAAGAGGCTATTACTTAAAAAAAAAGTTGAGTTATGCTTAACTTCCCCCTTCCCCAGCAGCCCATACTTGCCTTTTACTTTAGATCCGTTGCTGAGAGCAAAGAAAACCTAGTGTAGGCTTTGAGTCATGACTTGACTGCATAGAGCAGTGGACTCTTAGACTGCCCTCGTGTAACAGAGGCTGGTCAATCACCATCTTTATTATATGGAAGGAAGAGGAGTTGGTTACATGCTGCCCCATACCCTAAAGTACTGGGCATGTTTACTCCTGGAGGATGAATGGAGTGTGGGGGAAGAGGGAGGAGGGTTTATGGAAGGTGAGTAAGTGTTGCTGGGGTTTAATCCAATGTTTACCTTTTTTTTAGTGCTCTAAATATTCACATACAGTGAATGTGTATTGCTGTGTTTGTTCAATGTATGTGTCTAAATATGACTACAGTCTAATAGGTACCAGAGTTTGGTCGCTGCCCAGTGCACTCTGTATTTTGTAAGACCTGGTCAGACGCAACTCTCTTCCTCCAAACTACAAATCTGCGTGAGGACCACTGGCATATCCAGGGTATGGCACATGCCCTGGGCTCCACTTGAAGGAAGGGGACACTGATCCATGAGTCACATCACTGCCAGGAGCTGGGTGGGCCGCAATTTGTTGTAGATGCACCTTTGGCGAGGATACATCTATGCCAGCAATGTTGAGAGCAAGAACCACATTTTCACTAAGAGAAAAAGATACAGTAAGGCATCACCAACCAGACATCAGTTCAAAACCATAACGGTGGTACAGGACAATAAAGCAAAATATAGGGGTGAGCCATTCGGTGGGCTTTACAAAAACGGGTATATAGTAGGGTACAATAGATAATGTAGAATATATAAATGTTATGTGATCATAACTGGAGGAGGCCAAAAGCAGTAATTTTTCTAGTAAAAGTATTTAGCCCATTACTTTTTAATTTATCACATCAAGTCTGATAACCTTGCTTTAAAGGACAGCTATACCTTTGGTACAAGTTGTCTTTTGAGGAATTGCCCCACCTTTTTGAGTGCAGCCCATCTGGACCAATACATAACCCTGACCCCCATTTTGGTGATCTTCACAGTTTTGCCTTGCCCAGTGCTACACAGCCTTCCATCTGTCCCCCATGCATTTCTATAGGGAAAGTCTGACTCCACATGACTGATGGAGGCTTTTATGAGTAGGAATAAAAAGGGGCCATGGCATGCATGTGCAGGATAAAGACCTGGTGGGAACCTTCACAGAAGAAAGGCTGTGCAGGGCTGAACTGTCAAGATCGCTGGAATGGTGATGGAGGAAAGTATAGGACCAGGTGGGCTGCACACAGGGAGGTGGGGGCATGTCTTAAAGGGTAACAAAAAGGATCACTGTACTCCAACTGTACTCACATTTAATGTTTTTAGCAGATGCACTTTAACTTTTTTTTTTTTCACTGCTTGTGTTACAGCCCTAATCAAGGAAAGAGGTGCTAGAAAGAGGACATGGGCAATAGTAATCACTATGCTTGGAGTTGTGGCTTTTGACTTTGCAGCAGACTTCATTGATGGACCTATAAAAGCCTACCTGTTTGATGTATGCTCACACCAAGATAAGGAGAGAGGGCTTCATTACCATGCTTTATTGACTGGTGAGTGCTTTCCTTAACCTATCATTGCTTTTCCAATTCATTGTATTTCTAGGAGAATACGCTTTGAAATGTGCATTCAGGCTCAACATGTGCATTTGGGTCACAAGAGTTTCACTTGTGTTTTGACTCCTGATTCTATCAATACTGCTATTATGGAAGTAGATACAATCCATTATACATAGATTCTTGCTGTGCATCATTCATTGTATTCAGTAGCAACCTGCAACTATCAACACTTATCTGTTCACACAATTGTATGTCCAACTTTGAGAAAATATTGAATACTTTTTTTGTTGGCCCAAAGATGGATAATATGAAATTGTATCACATTTGTCTTGAACAATAAGTGAAGTTAAAGAGGAACTTCACCATACCTATTGTTGTAGAAGATTCTAAACCGCTGTCTTGTGCAATGAAAGTATAATCCAAGTTTATTGAATGTACTATATACACGTGGTAGAGCAAAGAAGAAAGTGCTCAATTGTGTGTGTGTGTATATGTGTGTATATATATATATATATATATATATATATATATACATACATATATAATTGTTGTAGAAGATTCTAAACCGCTGTCTTGTGCAATGAAAGTATAATCCAAGTTTATTGAATGTACTATATACACGTGGTAGAGCAAAGAAGAAAGTGCTCAATTGTGTGTGTGTGTATATGTGTGTATATATATATATATATATATATACATACATACATACATACATACATACATACATACATACATACATACATACATACATACATACATACATTTTTTGATCTTTTATGCAAAGAAGCTGATTAACATTTGTCATACCCCTCCAGACCTACTAATGTAACCTACTCGACATCCAAAAACATTGTGAGTTTCCAGAAGACAGTACAGTAAGTCCCTTGCATACGAACAGGAGTGTGTTTGTAAGTCCAATTTGTTCGTAAGTTCAACAAAGTTAGGGCATCCTGGGCTTGAAATAAAGATACTGTATTCTATACAGTACTGTACACAAGCACAACCACTTGGAGGACGCACACATGTGACCATGTATGCCAGACACTTGAACTAACTTACATGACTGGATATGCGAACACACCTTCGCATCTTTGAAAGTTCCCAACTTGAAGGTTCATGTGTAGGTGACCTGCTGTGGAGTTATTTAGCCATAGCAAGCTCACATGGAGCAAGAAATATTGCATTAAAACACTGCCTTCTGGCATATGACATGGGTCCAGCCATCGATGCCTCCTTGATGGTCTGTCTAGGTAAGGATTTAGGAACTCCCTCCTCATTGGCCTATCTCTACACAGGCTATCCCCCCTTCAGTCTATCATGAATGCAGCTGCTAGACTTATCCACCTAACCAACCGTTCAGTGTCTGCAACCCCCCCTCCCCCCCCAATCCCTGCACTGGGTTCCACTCGCCCAAAGGATAAAATTCCAAATATTAACAACCACTTTCAAAGCCATCCACAACTCTGCCCCGGATATATCTCAAACCTTGTCTCAAAATATATCACCCTAACGGTCCCCTCCGCTCTTCCAAAGACTCCCTGCTCTCCAACTCCCTAGTCAACTCCTCCCTTGCTTGCCTCCAGGACTTCCTTGCTTGCCTCCAGGACTTCTCTAGAGTCTCTCCCATCCTTTGGAACTCCTAACGCCGACCTGTCCATCTAACCCCGACCTGTCCATCTATCTCCCACTCTGACTGCCTTTTAGGCGATCCCTAAAGACTCATCTCTTCAGGGAAGCCTATCCCACCTCGACCTAACCACTGAACTATCACTTTCTCAAATAATTCATCCCCACACAGTTACCTCCTCATGTATCACTTGTCCCTCCATTTTAGATTGTAAGCCCTCAGGGGCAGGGCCCTCCTTACCATTTTGTCTTGTAATTGTCATGTATATTGTAAAGAGCTGCGCAAAATGTTGGCGCTATATAAATAGACCAAAACAAGCACTTAACCCTTTTAAGTGTGGGGGGTAGCCACATTTTGTATTATTTGTGCCTGGAGTTCTTTAAATTTTGCTATGTTTCTGGAACTGGAAATGAAAGAAAATCACCCAACAGGAATCAGACTAAAAAAAAAACCCACAACAGAGATCTTTTCCGTTTTCTACTCTATCCAAGACTATATATAAAATAGCTTCGGGAGCTTTATACTTGGTTTAAAATTGCAGTTTAATCTCCTTATAGTTTGCCTTCCTTGGGACCTCCCTCAGTAACATGCTAATTTATTTATTTACTATTGGTATTTTATATAGCGCCGTCAATTTACGCAGCGCTTTACATACTGTACATTTACATCAGTCCCTCCCCCTAAGGGGCTTGCAATCTAAGGTCCCTATGGAACACACATACAAAGGCCAATTTTGACCAGTGCCAATAACCTTCCAGCATGTCTTTGGAGTGTAACGTTTTTTAAATTTCTTTTGGCTTTCATTTCCTACCTTATTTTAGTCTTTGTAATGTCTGTGTATCTCTATGCAATGCAAGCAGATCATTTCTGGTGGCGAAGGCCGGCAGGGTGCTGCACATGGTTTCCTGAAAATATCACGGCACCCTGCCTCAGTGTGCTGTCACAATAGTTGTAAAAAATATGACAATAGTAGAGGTGCACCAAAATGAAAATTTTCAAACCGAAATTTAAAAAAGTCAGACCGAAACTGAAAATGATTTTTATTTTTTCACATTTTTTTTATAAACTTTTTTTTTTTCAATTTTTTTTTTTTTTTATTCATTTTTTTATTAAAAATTTTTTACTTTACTTTTAGGGGCTTTGGGGAAATATTAGGGGTTTAAACAGACCCCTGATATTTCCCTTTTTAAAATGGAAAAAGAGATTGAGAACACACAGTCCTCAATCTCTTTTCCTGTATCCCCTGTTATCAATGAACAGGAATCCTCTGAGTCTTCCTGTTCATTGATAACATGAGAACATTGTTTTACTATAACTACAACTATGAATGAACAGGGGGTGATGTAGATCACTCCCATTCATTCATAATTGAGGATATAGTTAACATACCATGCCCTCAATTATGTACAAACACTCAGTGATCACTTAGTGTTTGTGCTTGCTCTTCTCTCTGACCGCTGTCACAGGAGGCTGATCGAGCGGTGTGGAGAGGAAAGACCAGCCTCCTGTGACAGCGCTGTCTCTGCCTCCACACCACTCTGCCGGACTGTGATAGGCAGCAGAACGGTGTAGGAGGAGACGCCGGCCACTCTCAGCGCTCTCCATTGCAGCGCTCGGCCGGCTGTCACTTTCTGTCCTCCCTGCTGGGACATAGAGCAGCGCCCAGCGGGGAGGAAAGAAATCAGGGATGCGCCGATGTATCGGCAGGAAAATGGCACTTTCGGCATTATGCCAAAAGTGCCATTTTTGGCCGATATGTTTCGGCGGCCGATATATCGGTGCATCCCTAATTAATAGTCATAGTTAATATTCATACACATGTGAGATGAGAATTTATATAGTTTATTTTCCTTAAGCCATTTGCTCATAGTTACATAGTATTTAAGGTTGAATAAAGACATAAGTCCATCAAGTCCAACCTATTGTGTGTATGCATTCATGTTTGAGCAAGTGTGTCCACGTGTGATTTTGCTCTTAGGAGTGCCTTTACCCCTGTATTTTATGGTCTCCGAGAAACTCGTCCAGTTTCTTCAACGATTCCACACTCTTAGCTGAGATCACTTCCTGCGGCAGCGAGTTCCAGACCCTAACCGCTTTAACTGAGAAGAACCCCTTGCGCCCTGTGTTGAAATTTTTTTTACACCAATTTTTGGTGGTGCCCTCTGGTCTTTGTTACGGAGCTAACAGTAAACAGTCTGTTACTAAGGTTGCTGTCATCATTGAACAGTTTATACAAGAAAATCATGTCCCCCCTTAATCTCCTAACCTCCAAAGAGAACATACAGGTATTTAATTTTAACAACTTTGTTTCATAGTTCAGGTCCTCAAACCCCTTAATGAGTTTGGTTGCCCTCCTCTGGACTTTTACCAGCTCAAGGACATCTTTTCTGAGTATCGGTGACCAAAACTGGACCGCATACTCCAGATATGGCCGAACCAGTGATCTGTAAAGTGGTAAAATTACAGACTTGTCCTTGCAATACATTCCCTTCTTAATGCAAGACAGGACTCTACTTGCTTTGTTTACAGCAGTCTGGCACTGCGAGCTGTTCTTCAATCTGCGGTCTATGATGACCCCCAATCCTTCTCCGTTTCCGACTTCCCTAGTGGCATTATGGCATTCCCATAAGTGTATAGTCCATTTGCCTATTTTAACTCCATGCTGCATTACCTTACATTTATCGATATTGAACTTCATCTGCCATACAGTTGCCCACTCCCCGATTTTATCCAGGTCCTCTTGTAATGTTATAATGTCTAAATCTGTGTCTATTACCCTCCCAATTTTCTCATCGGCAAACACTGAGACATGGCTACTCACTCCCTCCCCTATATCATTAATAAACAGGTTAAAAAGCATGGGACCCAGCACAGAACTCTGGGGCATGCCTCCCATGGCCCAGTCTGAAAAGGTGCCATTACCTGATACTCTTTGTACACGTTCCTGTAGCCAGTTCTCTATCCAGGTGCACTCTTAATTCATCCATGCCCTTAGCTTGTATAACAAGCGTTTATGTGGCACCGTATCAAATGCTTTGGAAAAGTCCAGGTACACTGCGTCCACCGGCCTCCCTCCATCCAGGTCTCTACTTACCTCTTCGTAAAAGGTCAGCAGGTTGGTCTGGCAAACCTGCTGACCTTTGTATACTATTGATATTGTTTGGCTAATTCATATACTGACATTGTGTGGTCGTTTTGGGTTATTGGTTTTCTGTGTTCCCTAACATCTATGATGTATTTCCCCTTTTATTTATGAGACCAGTTGTTTCCAGTGTCATGGCTGACGGTAACATGACAACATGTTAATCTGCATTGCATGCTTGGAAACATCACTATCTCTGACCTTCTATTCATCTATTCATTCATCTGTTGTAGCCTGTTGTAACCCTGCTGCATTCAAATGAAGCACCTTCGTGGATGAAAAGGTATTTGAGTTCAGCTATCTGATAAGGATTGTCTGCAGTGATTTATATCTGCTTATACAGGCCAGGCATAGAGGTCTCAGCAAGGGATAAATCACCAATACAACAATCTGAGTCAGAATACTCGGTACTCCTCCCAAAAGCCCTCAGCCCTGTTTGCAAGCAGTAGGCTGGCTCTTGGTGGGAGTTATTGCATTTTATTGGTGGATGTAAGTCTGGAGGAATGGGCATTCCTAGACGGCCTGCATTTGCGTACCATCTGCCCTAAGTAACACCCTCATGTGATGCTGAGCCTGTTTGATTGAAAGAACTGAAATCCAATGAATGAACAAGGTGGGCCAGGAACAGTCAGGCTGAGGAGGAAAGATATAGATAGATGATGCTGGGTGTCCTTCAGAGGCAGGCTCTATCTGAATTTTTGCAGTTTCTAATGCACATTGTGAGACGCTCACAGTGTGCAGTGAAATTTTCAGTATTGGAGAAGAGCCTGTACAACTGTGCTAGACTAAAAGGAAGGCCGGAGGTAATTTAATATAAAAAAATAATTCAAAAACCTTTTTCTTATTTTGTTACTCTGCTGCATGCTTCTATTGGCTGAGGAAAACTGCTCCTGTATAAATAAAGCCTAATCTGATTTCCTGGTTCCCTATAATAAACTCCTTTCTTATTATCTTTACTCTTCTTTACAAACCTAAACCAAGAAAAGGCGCTTATCTGCTGCTTTTTTCTTTTCAACGTCGCGTTTTTTGTTTTTCTGCGAAACGCAAGTTCCACAATTATTTGCATGTTCAAGCTGTGATTAATTGCCCCCCCCCGAGGCTTTCTTGGGACAGCTTGATGCTAATGACATGGAATATGCACTTGATAAATAAGGGATATTATGCAGGCGGTAGGAGAGTAATTGTAGAGTGCTAATGATGTCTGGACTTTCTTGTTGGACTGATATACTGTAAATCGTGAAGTGTAATGCTGCAGGATGAATGAAGTAGATTTTGGCTCGTGCTCATTTTGCAGTATTTGCTTTTTTGTTTTATGCAGCCGGCAATAAACGAAGCTTTGGTTCTGCTGAATTTATTTTATTTTAAATGTATTTTTTGTTTTTCTTAATGTGTAGTGCTCTCCCCTGAAGGAGCTGCTGGAATAAACGGGTCTTCCTTATCCTGTCTAGGAACCTGGCTGCCCCAATAGCACTTGCCGCCCTTCCCATCTCTATACTCGTAAATAAAAGTTTACATGTACTTTTTTTTTTAAATTGACAATTTTTATTTTGAAAATCGCATATATGAATTACAAAACTTATGACATCATGTGAGGTATCAAGAAACAAAAAAAAAAAAAACATGAAGCGTTTTACCAGAAATCACAACCCAGACATTGTTTCATATACTATTGTATGTTTGTTTCTCTATTTCCTATAGATATCAGGTGTTTCCTATATTTCTTACCAACCTCTCTGCGAGTTGTGATTACATCTTCTTATGGCTCATAATATTCTGTTCTAGATTAGCTTATCTATTTATTTAAGAGCACCATCCAACAAATACCTTCTTACATTGATGTATCTGCAATTAAACTAACAACCTTAAAACATCATAACTATATAGTAATAAGAAAAGAAAGTGTGTGTAGTCTTCTTCCAGGATAGCGTTCTATATGAACAGCATGAGCAACCTATATCAGAGTTCCTCTTGTACCCCTGTCCCTCTGATTCCTTACACCAGGGCCTGTCTCCCCCCATGCTCCCCCCTTGTCTACTCCTCCTTCGCCTCTCAGTTCGTGTATTCCTCATAGACATCCCACGGTCTCCATACCACTTTATGAGCTTCTACTGTATTATTTAGCCGTGCTGTCAGGTATTCCATAACTTGTACATCTTTGATTCTGGCAAAAAGATCTAGTTTCGATGGGGGAAGCTTTCGTTTCCATTGTAGCGGTATGAGACAGCGGGCTGCCGTGAGAATGTGTCGTCAGTTTCCTATGAGCTCTTGAGAGGTCTGGCATGGGCAATCCTAGCAAGAAATGTATAGGTTGAGCGGAGAGTGTCTGTCCCACTATTTGTTCTAGGATGCGTTTGACTTCTCCCCAATAGGATTCAATTCCTGGGCAGGTCCAAAATATTTGGAACAGGGTGCCTCTTGCTCCATCACACCTCCCAGCAATTTGGGGATAACTTTGGGTTGAGTGTATGGAGAAAATCCGGTGTGTGGTACTAATGGTACATTATTTTGTACTGATTTTCTCTATATACCGAACAAATGGAGGACTTTGCTGCCGTCCTCCCATATACTTTTCCATTGCTGAGGCGAGATTGTGGTCGCCAGGGCGTTTTCCCATTTCCGCATATAAGGGTGGCCTGTCTCTTCCTGCCCTGAGTCCTTGTTTAGCAGGTTGTAGAGAAAGGAGATCATACCTCTAGAGGAGTGTGGAGCCAAACATTGAGTCTCGAATGAGGTACGTGGGGGGAAGGTCAATGTTTTAGCAATTGACTGGGCAAAATGTTTAATTTGTAAATATGAGTATACAGCTCTAAGTGGGAGATCATGTTTTTCCCTAAGTTGTTCAAAGGGCAGTATTCTATTTGTAACCCTATCCAGTAGATCTCGAAGGTGAAACAGACCTCTGGATCGCCACAGCCCCTCCCACTCCCTAGACATCCCTGCCTGTAGTTTTGGGTTCAGTAGGAAGGGAGTCAGTGGGGAACGGGCCGTCGCGAGTCCTTTGGATATCTTAACCTTATTCCATATTTCTAACGTAAGCCTCGTGGAGGAAAGCAGAGCACCCTTGGGTATTTGCACTGGATTGGACCATAACAGTGCATTTTGGATGGACCGGTGAGAGCCATAGGCCTTCTATGGTCGCCCAGCTCGTAGGGGGATCAAGCCTTGATAGAGCCGCCTGGTAATATGTAGGGAAATGTGGTAAAGCCTGGCCTCCCTTTGCAGTCGTCGCGTATAATATTTTCTGCGACACCCGGTGTCGCTTTCCCTCCCATAGATAGTGTAAAACCTCTTTTTGAAAGGATTTCAAATCCATGGCTGGTATTCTAACTGGTAATGTGGTAAAATGGTACAGCAGCTTCGGTAGCAATGTCATTTTAACCGAGGTCAGTCTACCCGTGACTGACAATCTCAAAGATTTCCATTTCTGTAGTTGTGACCGTAGTGATTGAAACAAAGGTTTGTAGTTATTCGCAAATAGTGAGTGTGTATTATTTGTAATAAAACTCCCAGGTATTTAATTTTTTTCACTTTTCCAGCTGGAGGGGAATATGGTTTGTAGTGAAATCAATTGAGTGTGAGGTATATTCAATGGGAGAACTTCAGTTTTGCCTAAATTTAATTTATAGCCTGACGCCCTGGAGTATCTATGAAGTTCCAAGAGCAAGTTTGGTAATGACCGTTGTGGGTGTGTTAGTGAGGGAATTACGTCGTCTGCGAAGAAAGCCAGTTTGTAATCGTGCGTTCCTATCTGTATCCCCGTGATGTCAGGTGTCCTGCGAATCCGTGCCGCAAGGGGTTCAATACATAGAGCGTACAGCAAAGGGGACAACGGGCACCCGTGTCTAGTGCCGTTGCGTATCTGGAACGGTGCGGAAGTCGCTGTTCGCAATTTTATAGATGCTGAAGGAGTGGAGTATAGTGCATGAATTGCTTTGGCAAAGGGGCCTCCTTTTTCTCCTTGTTTACAATGTCTACCAGGTCTACAAGTCTACGGGTATTATCTCCTGCTTGGCGATTTAGCACAAAGCCTACTTGATCATTATGTATAAGTGTGGGCAGTAATTGGGCTAAACGATTCGCTAATGTTTTCGTAAAGATTTTGAAATCTGAATTGAGAAGGGCTATAGGCCTGTAATTTGCACATAGCTCCCCATCTTTGTCTGGTTTGGGAAACACCGTTATGTGAGAGGTCAGGAACGATGTGGGTATTACAGCCCCATGTAGAAAACCGTTAAACATGTTTGTCATATAGGGGAGGAGGGTGTCTATGTATGTCTTGTAGTATGAGTACGGGTATCCGTCTGGTCCTGGTGATTTTCCTGTGGGCAGGGCTCGAATAACGTTCTTTAGTTCGTCATGTGTGATATCCGAGTTTAAGGCCTCTAGTGCTTCGCTTGTAACTCTCGGTAGGTCACACCCTGCCAGGTAGTTCTGGACGCGTGTAGTCAGTTGCATATCTATTGGAGTAAAGGCTGTATCTGATAGATTGTAAAGATCGGTATAGTAGTCCCTAAACACTTTAGCCATTACGTCTGGATGGTGTTGTAGGGTGCCTCCCGTATCTGTAACTGCCTTCAATCCCCTACCATTAGCCTCTTCCCGTACCTTTCGGGCCAATAGGGTGTGCGCCTTGTCCCCCCTTTCATAGTACCTTTGCCTTAAATGAGTCATAGACATTTCGACCTTATGCGTCAATAAGTGCCGCAGGCGCGTTCTAGTTTGGACCAGTTCACGTAGAAGTGGTTTGGAAGGAGTTACTGCTAAATTTCGTTCCAGGTCAATTATCTCCTTCAAACGTACTGTGGTGGCCACCCTGTCTTTTTTTAATTTTAGACGCCAATGCAATGACCTCGAATTGTGGCCTTATGGGCCTCCCACAGTACTGAAGTTTGAGATACCGTGCCTTCATTTAGTTCGAAGTAGGAGCTAATGGCCTTCATAATATCTTGCCTTGGAATCTCGTCTTTAAGCAAACTGTCGTTTTAATCTCCAATGACAGTTTTTGATCCGAGTGGGTTCCAACCTCAGGGTTAGATCGATTGGCGCATGATCCAACCATGAGATTACCCCCACTTCTGCCGATTTCAAATTTCTCAGGACTGGGGTATTTACTAGAAAATAATCTATTCTTGTGTGCGTGTGTGGTGCACTTGGGAATAGAAAGTGAAGCGTTTCTCCGAAGGGTGGAGCACACGCCAAGAATCTAGCAAGGAGTGTCATCTTAGTAGTCGACGGAAGTGTCGCGAGTTACATTCCGTGGCCTTTGGGGCTCTCTTTCCCAGTGAACCCATGTGGTCCATGGCATTTGAGTATGGTAGATTAAAGTCACCCCCAATGATAAGGTATGTATGGTCTAGAGCAGTAAGTTTATTTAAAGTTTGAGTGAGGAAACTGATCTGTCCTGAGTTTGGGGCATATACGTTGCATAGAGTAGTTGGTATGCCTTGCCAATCTCTGTGTAGGATTACATATCTACCCCCTTTATCTGTTTGGACCAGGTTGGGTAGGAATGAGCATGTGTCTTTTAGTAAAATTACCACCCCCGCTTTTTTCTTAGTGTGGGAAGCTGCGTACGCTCTAGGGTAGAAGAAAAGCATAAACTTAAATGTATTTTGTGGGGTAAAGTGTGTCTCCTGTAGAAAAACAACATCTGGATTAGCACTCCTAAATTCCCTGTATGCTATATTGCGTTTAAAGGGGGAATTCAATCCCTTAACATTAAGGGAGAATAATTTAATATCAGTAGGATCCATTGCTTTGGGTTAGGCCAGGGTGGGTGCTGATATGATGGGCTAATGTGTGTGTCCATCCCTGGAAGAAAGGGTACAAGGAACTAACCTGGTGTCTGTTGCGTCGAGTGAAGTAGGAGAAAACTGGGTCCTGGAAGCACTGGTGTGTCCAGGGCCGGCCTTAGGGGTGTGCGAGCCGTGCGGCCGCACAGGGCGCCTAAAGGCCTAAGGCCGGCCCTGGGTGTGTCAGTAGAAAATGAAAAAGAAAGAAACTGAGTAGAATAATTCTGAAAGTGAAATAAACAACATTAGAACTAGTCATAGAGACTAACCACGGGAGGTTAATGCCCTCCCTTGAAGCATATGCATAAACTATGGTGAAATTTAGTATTTCTTCTTTTATCGGAAAGTAATGAAGTCTGCATATAACGTCTCGCGGCGTAGAGGATGAGCCTCTGGGGCGCAACGCTCTGTGTGCCCGGTCCAACTCCATTATTTGCGATGGTGGAGCCCCAAGCACGGTATTGAATAGCGTTTGTAGTTTGGTGTGGAGATCTTCCGGCCCGTCTGTTTCTGGAAGCCCTTTGATTCTCAGATTATTTCACCTACCTCTATTATCAAGATCTTCCACTCTGCGTTGTAGCTCCCGAATTTCAAAAGAGTGTTCAACATGTTGAGCTTGTATCTTATGGACCACCATTTTAGTTGTCTGAAGGTCTTCTTCCACTTCCGTCACCTGTTGGGCTAGTTGCCGGAAATCATCACAAAGAGATTGTATTTCGGTTTTACATGTTGTCCTGACTTCTTGTATTAGGAGCTTGAAGTCTTTTTTTGTGGGGATGTGTTTAATGTATTCCCTCCAAGAAGAGTATTCTTCATCAGGGTCTGAAAAGGATTGTGCATCTATTGTTTGTTTTATTATAGCGAGGAGCCGGATCCCCCTGAATGGCTTGCTTTTGTGTTGTTGACATAGGAATAGTCTGCTTTGGTGCTGTGTGGCCGCTAGGTGGCGCTGTGGCGTCAGAATTGGAGAGCTGGGTTGGTCTTGTAAGGCCAGGTATGGGCTCTGATGGATTGGGGGATGCTGGTGACTGGAGCCCCCGGCTGTAAGGCTTCTCCGTGGCCTAGGCGTGCAGTCTGGAGGAAGGGCCCAGGAAGCAGGGGACGAAATCGGGGGGTACCCGGGAACGGTATCGGGTCTTCTGGGCTCATATTGATGTCTTCCGCCCCACCTCCCAGGTGAGTGAGCTCGGGTGGTCTTTCGACCCCTATGCGGGTGGGCGAGGGCCTCACTGCATCTCCCCCCTCTCTCGCCCAGCTACCCCGTCCGTCCTCTGACTCGCTTCCCGATTCTCGGCGCCCCAAGGGGGACACATCCTGCTTTGACCTCTGGGATCCAGATGAGTCTGTGGAGGGAGACCGTGACAGGTCTGATCCCTCTTGCATGTGCTGAGAGTGTGCCTTAGCATTCTGCTCTCCACGAGGAGTCCGGTGTTCCGGCGGCGCCATCATGTGTGCCTGAGTCCCCTGTGCCTCGCTCGCATCAGAGAACGATTTAATCGTTTGAGGCGGTTTTTTGTTTTTGTTTTCTGTGACGGCTGGGATTTGGAGGACCGGCGGGGTCCATATTTGCCCATGTCTACTGTCTGATGTGGCTGCTAGGCTGCAGATTCAGACGGTCCCGGCGGAGCTCCTAGAATGTGCGGCTGGTTCAGACGGCCATCAAACCACGCCCTTACATGTACTTTTTAATGTGTATGTAAAGGCAAAAAAAACATATGCAGTATAGCTCTGAAATACATGCACTTATGTCTTATCCCTTTTAAAGACACTGCTAGTGTAGGAAAATACCTCTCAATCTGCGAAAAATGCACTCCGCTTTAATTTCCTATTTCCTTCTGTGGGCGGACAGCATTTTGTAGTAGAGCATTTACAAAGGATGGCATCCCTTCCTAGTTGTCTTTTGCTAAACAACTGAACCCCACCCCCTCTCATTGTTCTGTAGTCCAAGATAAGAAGTGGATGCATATAAAACTGAAAAATGAAACCCCCTGGGAGAACGCTGTCAGAACAAAATCAGAAGATGCCAACATGCAGAACATATTGCCAACTAATTGCGTGTGCACATATATTGGCGCAAACAATTCACATATTCACGCGGCATGCTGCGTGGGAATGCAGGTGCACAGACATGCACACCTAATCTCTGCCTTTCATGCCAAATGGCCTATTTGGGGACAGAGCGGAGTTGCATTTTGGCTTGATCCTGCTGTTATCTGCTTTCCAATGCTGATCCAACCTGCCCTTGGACTTTTTTCCTTTGCTCTGCCTTCCTGGTTTTGACCTCGGCTAGATCCTGATCACAGCGTGTCTCTGCTGACTCCCCAGTTTGACCTAGACTTGTTTCTGACTATTGCTTGAATCCCCATGTGAACTTAGCCTGCCTTCTGACCATGGCTCTGCCTTCTACCCTCTGGGCTAGTTCACACCCAAGTGCGGAGCAGATGCAGCGCAGTTACAGAACGTATCAAAAATGCATCCAATGTATTCCAATGGTATTTTGGGCTCTAGTTACACCACAGCGTTCAGTTCCAGAGCATGTGGAAAAACTGCAGCAAGCCCTATTTTTTCTTTTTTTCTGCTCTGGAAGGCACCAAGCGTATGCAAATGCCCTCAAACACACAAAGCTCATTTTAGGTTAAAACAAAAAAAAAAAGTGGCAAAAATGCAGCAGAACACACTGCACTGCATGTGCAGAAACTCATGCAGATCTGGTCCGGATTTGGTGTGAACATGCCCTGTATGTCTTCTTGGCTAATGACCACTACTTGAACAGTCTATGCTTCCAACCTGCTGTGTGCTCCAGCGTCTCTCTGAACTTCCTTACAGGCTGACTCTCCTCTATGACTGTCATGTTGGTCTGCACGAGCATCTTATAGTCAAGCCTTCCTGTATAACTGTGCCTCAATAGACTGTGCTCCTGTCACCCATGCCACTCTGTCCTTTCACTGCCTGTGCTCCACTCCAGGGTTGTCTGGATCAGAAGTGTCCTGTCATCTCAACTTTTTAACCAGATATGTAATTGGCTAATTTAGACAACACAGGAAGTTTTTACAGAACAGAGGACAGATTTCTTTTTCTGACATCAACAGGTTTTGTTTTTTTCCGGCACTTGTCAGAGAGAATGAAATGAACTGTTCCATTACATATTTCACAGAGCAAAAGGGAGCAAATAGAGCTATGTCAAATCTTAACATATGAATTTCTGACAAAGTACCATCGCATGTATGT
>NW_017306934.1:1627522-1630478 GCF_000935625.1 Nanorana parkeri
CACAGGCATTACCTTGAAAGGAAAACTGCTTTTATACATACCCGTCATTGCTAAAATGTCACTCTGTAGCAGGGCTGATTCAATGCCTCAAGCTGGTCGAATAATGGGTTCTGGTCGGCGTGGTTTGGCTAGTTGACTCCAGTTTACTGCAGGACATAAAAGTGACGTGGGGGGTTTAGCAAGAGAAACTACAGGAGACCCGCTATTCCACATAGATCGGTGCCATGGGCCCTGCATCCTGACTAAAACATTTTAGAGCATTTTTTTGTAGGTACAAGGATTGTAACATATGTGTTCATGTAATACAAGGAGTAGGCTAAGATTCTAACTATGTCCAGTATTCAAACCATATTTGTTTTCATTCTTCAGTGTACCCCCAGGCTTTATTTTGTCTAAAACAACAAAGCAAGGTGCAAAATTACAAGTCATGAGCAAAGAAGTGACACCCACTTTTAGGGCTAGTTCAAACCAGATGCAGTAGTGTTGCAGTCTGTTCCGTTTTGCAGTTGCATCAAAAACGCATCACAATGCTTGCCTATGGTATTTCTTGTGCTCTGTTCACACCAGAGCAGTCCGTTCCGATGCGGCCAAAAAAAAAATACTGTTTGCCCTATTTTAGCTGCATCGGATCATGACGCATGCAAATGCACTGGAACGCACCTGCAATCCAATTTTAAGCAAAAAAAGCCTCAATAGTGGTAAAATTGCGGCAGAACGCATTGCACTGCAGCTGTGCAGACGCTAATGCGGTTCTGATGCAGCTCTGTTGTGAACTAGCCCTTAACCATGCCCTCATACGTTTTGACATTTTTAAATGTTGGCAGCGATGCATTGCGGTGGGCAGAACGTCTGTTTCCTCCTTTTCTTCCCATAGATGTTCAACTTTTGATTAGAAGATGAATGCTGACCCATAAATTGCCACAAAAGTCATGGTCTTCTCTCTGTATTATAGTTTTAGAATATTCACTCTAATTGGTGCCTGTATATTAGCTTAATATTTTTCTTTTTGCATTTTTCTTTTAGTTCAACTGAGGATTCTCTACGACCTATAATTTTAACTTTTTTTTTGTTGCCTTTTTCATGCTGCTTGAGCAGACATCAAGAAGTATGAAAAGTAAAGACAGATAGATATTATCCCTAAATATAGCTGTGAAATGACCTCCTGGTAACATGTTGGATTTGAAAAGTGTAGGTTTATCAACGGCAGGAAGCTGATTGCTATAGTTTGTAACGCTGAAAGGATCTAATTTGGTTGAAGCTTAGCGGATGAATGGTGGCTATGAAAAGTATTGAAGTATGCATCATGTTTTTGGCAGGGATGTGATTTTAATACTCGACAATGAATGCACAAGGATTATAAAAGGTAGAGTTCCTGTCTGTTCTTTATGAAAGAAAGTTGGTAGTTGAAAGTTGGTCTGCGTTAAGTTACTACAACCAATCTCTTCTGGGATGTCAGCAAGAGGTCTATTTAAAAAGGAGGGTGAACCTTGCTATCTGCCGGACACCTCAGTATTTACTCCATCCTGTGGCTGCAATTTACAAGTAATTCATTTATTGCAGGCCAGGGTAGGAGGCCTGCATTGTCCCATAGAGTGTTCGCTTCATAACACTGCATAGGGCACTGTCTGATAGAAGAAGCCAGTCACATGACTGACTGGAATTATTATTATTATTCAGGATTTATATAGTACCAACAGTTTGCGCAGCGCTTTACAATATAAAGGAAGACATTACAATCACAATACAATCCAAGCCCTGCCCCTGAGAAACTACTGACCCTTTTTTTGCCTTTTTATTAAGAGAAATAAAGCCAATTTTTTTTGTTCTTCTTTTTTTTTTTTTTGGTTTTTACTTCTCCTTTTGGGTCACAGGAGTCCATTGACTCAGGATTGTCCTAACAAAGGGTTAAAGATCTAGACTCATTGCATGTTAATCAGAAGAAGCTCAGAGTTTCCTCTGTCTTTCTATGAGGACACCCTGAAGTTTCTTGTGACTTTAAAATTGTATAGAGAAGCTTGCAGTCTGTCCCAAAGACCTGCTGAACAGAGATATCTCAAAGGTAAGTTTTGTTTTATTATTTTTAGGTAGAAATGAAAACATGTCTAAAATGTTAAGCCCTGGTTCACATCTAGGTGTTTTTTGAGCAGTTCAAAAAGCACTTTTAACTGCCCAATACAATAAATCCCATGATTTTCAATGGCCCTGGTTCACACCTGAGCAGAAAAACGCCAGATGCCTGAAAAGATACAGGAGCTTCTTTTGGGCAGTTAAAAGCACTTTTCCTCCCCATAGACTTCATTGGAAATGGCCAAAAACATGTATTACGTACCTGAGACTGGAAGATGGGGAGGCGTCTCTTGCGATTCGTATCCTGCGACCCCCCTGGAGTTGGGAACAGAAAGGTGCAGGGCAACGAGGAGCACGAGTGCCGTAGGCTGGAAAAAAACACTGTGCAGAAACAACTGAGTAGAGAGGTCAGTAAGCCAAGGTCAAATCCGGTCGGGCATGCGAAGTACAAATTCGGAAGGCAATCTCAAATCCAGGGAACAGGCCGGGGTCAGGGGCAGGCAGCAAGCAAGAGAGTAGTCCAGGGCAATCCAAGTCAAGACAGGTCTAAGTAGCAAACACAGGAACATAGGAAACAAACACCAAGCTGACAAGACCATCAGCAATGAAAGAGAGGCTGGCTCCTCATATAGTCATAGGATTAAGACAGCTACCTCACTTCCTGCACATTTTGCCACGATTCGCGCGCATGCGCAGTTTGCTGCGATTCATGCGATTTTGTTCTTTGCGCAATCGTGCCTTTACAACATGCAACAAAACCATTTTGCACATTTTCGTGAGCGTTTTTGCGTGTTTACATGCACGTTCTTCCATTGCCCACAATGGCTTATGAGCTGCTATTAAAAACGAGTGTCTTCATGTATGTGTTTTTTTTTTTTTTTTTTTTTTT
>NW_017306934.1:1630512-1658804 GCF_000935625.1 Nanorana parkeri
CTTATTTTTTTTTTTTTTTTTTTTTTTTTTTCTTTAACTCTCTAAGCATCACATAGTTTACCCTAGCCATGTGACGGTAATGGTGATTGGGCCAGTGCTGTCCCATGAGGATGGGGAGACGGATAGCTTTGGAAATTTAACTTGAGCTTACACAGGGGTGCTTAAAGCAATACTGTACTTTTGTGAAGTAATTATTTAACCTATCCCCCCCCTCCCCCCTCTGCGGATTGTGCATGTTGTTTTTTCTTTTTTACTTTTACTTTACTGAGATCTAGTCAAGCCTTTTGTGTAGAAAAAGGCACGAAGTGAGACATTACTACAGTGCATTATAATGAAATCCTTTTACAAATGGAACTACCTACTTATTTTGGATAGAGCGGGGAAGGGTATGAGCCATTGCCAGGTTTTTATTGCCATCTCTGCCCTTAATGAGGAGATTTATGTCAGGACAGGAAATGACGAGTATTCCTTCCAATGGGGTCACATTTTTAGTCGAGTGGGTGAGTTAGAAAAAATATCTTCCAAAGGAATAGAAATAATAAAAATCTGCCAACTATTCCAAACTCTCTCTATCCCCCCAAAAAAATGGCTAGAGGTGAAATGTTATTAAAATCATCAAACACATTAAAAAAATATTTTTCATATAATACAAAGAATATGATACAAAAGTGATAATCTGCACATGTTGTGTTTCTCATTCAGGACTTGGAGGAGCTCTGGGATATCTAACGGGAGCCATTGACTGGGGCTCTACCATTCTTGGAAGGCTGATGGGCTCGGAATTCCAAGTCATGTACTTCTTTGCAGCTTCAGTCTTCTTGGTGTTTCTCGTCGTACATCTCTTCAGCATCCCTGAGGTTCCCCTAGAAAAGGAAGCCAAATCAGACACTGAGACCAGGCCCTTCTTGACGCACGATGGGTTAAGTGCATACGGCTCTATAGACAAAGTACAGAACGGCAGTTTAAAGACTATAGAGCCAAAGTTATCCTCTTTACCGCACATAGATGAAGAGGAGGAAGACTCAAAGGTCAGTGATGTAAATAACACAGTTCATCTAAAAGCAGTCATGATGTCAATTATTGTTCATATAACTTTTTTTAATGCTACGGTCAATCCTCCAATAAATGTAATTTAAACTCTATTCAGGGTACATGGAAACTCCTACTTTTCCTCCTGTCATTCATCTTATGCAGCTTGATATTTAGCTACACCACTGCGGATGTCTGCATCCACTGGTCAACCCTGAACTAGAACTTGGGGAAAAATGCAAAGGTGTGCAATTCTTACTTTAGAGCAGAACTAGAGGTTTTTTTTTTCTGAAATTGCAAGTTAAACATAGTATATCCTTGCACACTTGCAAAATTATAAGGTCTATTTATAAATCGCAGCAATTCGTCCGGTGAATCTCTGTTTAGTCTGTGCAAATAGAGGTAAAAATCATTATCCTTCGTACACTGCTTGGCTAAAAAAAAAAAAGTCACAAACAACTTATATTCGTTCATCCATCTTTAGATTTCATTACGGCACGCATTCACTTCGGCATTGTTTCACTTATGCAATGTCACAACATTTATTTCCATCCTGCATTGTATTCATTTTTCACCAAGATCTTGTGATGGGAGAGTCGGACCTCTGTGTAAAGTCTTCTCCCAGCACATTGCAAAGATCCTCAACGGGGGTTAAGGTCTGTACTCTGTGGTGGCCAATCCATGTATGATAATGATGTCTCATGCTCCCTGAACCACTCTTTCACAATCTGAGCCCGATGGATCCTGGCATTGTCATCTTGGAACATGCCCAATGTGCCATCAGGGAAGGAAAAATCTATTGTTGGTAAAACCTGGTCATTGAGTATATTCGGGTAGGCAGCTGACCATTTTTTGGGAACATAATGTTGCTGAACCTAGACATGACTAACTGACACAACACCAGATCATACCATTACCCGAAATCCAGGTGGTGGCTTTTTTTTTTGGCAAGCCACTGTATATTTTCTTTTCAGGCCAATGGTAACATTAGATAAATACTGCATTATGACAACTAGATGGAGCAGAGGAGCATAAAAAAGAAATGCTTCTTTCCCATGCTCCTCGGGTTCCATCTAATGGCAATGATGTGATATTTTCTGAATGTTACATTGAAGAGAAAGTATAGGAATGTTTGTTTTTATGCCTCTATTTCCACAGAACGACTGTTCAGAGATTTGCAGGGCAAATGGCTGGGCAAATTGTTTATAAATAGACCCTGTTGTGTCTTGTTGCCTTTCCAGTCTACCTGCTGTGCAGGAACAATGCAGGACTGGGGATTCTCTATGACCTCTTGGCTTCAACTCTGCTGGCTGAATTGACCAGAGAACATGGGCATTCTACAATTCCCACTTAGCATGCCATTGTACTCCTACAGTGGCATAGAGGGCAAATATCATCACTGAACAGTACAGTCCTCCCAATCCTCTCCAATTTTCTTCCTTCTCATTTGTTGACAGATGCTTATTTAAAAAAAAAAAAAAAAAAAGTGAGTGATTAAAAGAACAGAAGAGACAAAGCACTGGGTAGTGATGGATCTGCCCTATTACATGTTCAGGTAGAGGAGGCGGGGGCCCGGCGACCACGGAGGTGGACAGCACTGACAGGTAAGAGGTGTGCAGCCCACCTGAGACCATGCAGACCCCACCATAGAGATTCTATGGTGGGCTCTGCAGGGTCACTCTCAGGTGGGCTGTGTGGGATCTCAGGCGGGCTCTGCAAGGGGCATAACTAGAAATAAAGGGCCCCATACAAAATTTTGCTATGGGGCCATGCGATTTCTAGTTACGCCCCTCCTCCTTGTCCTTGCTGTGCAATACAGAACGCCGCTGTACAAAAGTGTTGTCTGATGATCGCAAGGTGTATGGGCAGCCTTAGTGTTTGTAGTTGGAAAGCTTTAAGATTTGACACAAATTTGGGTTTTTTTTTTTTTTTTTTGTAGCTGTTCCTTTTGCTTGGGTGCAAAGTCTTATTGGCTAATCCTTCTCTCTCTCTTTCTCTCTCTCTCTTTCTCTCTCTCTCTCTCTCTTTCTTTCTCTCTTTCTCTTTCTCTCTCTCTCTCTTTCTTTCTCTCTCTTTCTCTCTCTCTTTCTCTTTCTCTCTCTCTTTCTCTTTCTCTTTCTCTTTCTCTCTCTCTCTCTCTCTCTCTCTCTCTCTTTCTCTCTCTTTCTCTCTCTTTCTCTCTCTTTCTCTCTCTTCAATAGCTGAAAATGGTCCAATGTTTTGTTTTCAGCCATTCATAGATGCTTTTTGCTGGGTGTTTTTTGGGTCATAATCTTGTTGGTGGACTTTCTGACAATCGGCAGTATGTTTCAATTTAAAAGTTGCTTCAAAGTGAGGCACCCCATGCTAGACGCAGCAAAGCAGCCCCAAAACATAACTGAGCCCCCTCCGTGTTTCACGTAGGTACGGTGTTCGTGTTTTTTGTTTTCTTTTGAAATCCTAATTTTTTCTTTCACATGTAAACAGCTGATGTAACGTGCCAGAAAGCTCAATTTCTGACTGTTGTCCAAATGTCAGGGTTCCTTACCCTTCCTTGTCCAGTTGCTTGCAGCATGGCTGTAGTGTTTGACACCGTTGCTCCTTTTTGGTGCCCTCTTATGTCCAAACCCGCACACATCACTTTGCTGCCCTGGCAAATTCCTGTCTCAGAGTGATGATGCAAGCAATAGTTTACTATTTAACCTTCACCTTGTCTATTTAGTCTCCGCCCTTGCGCTTGTTCTAATCAACCAAGTGATCTTCTGTTCCTGATTTCCCTGTATGACTCTGGCTGACTAATCTCCTGGTTCCTGACTCAGGCTTTGTTTCCATACATCCTGCTCTCGCTGTTCCCTGTGGTTTGGCATACTACCCACTGTGGCCTCTGACCCCTGGCTTGGCATTGACAATGTCCTGGACGTTCTCTATTGTTTTTGCATGTATGTTTTATTTTCAATAAACTCCTTTTTTATATTTTAAACCTGCAGTTTAAGTTTCAGTTTGGTTTCTTGGCTCCTTAACACTAAGAAATATTGTAGCCTGTCAATATGCATTTCAGCAAATGTCAGTCTTACTTTCGTTTTTTTCTTTTAAACAGTGAAGTCTTATTGAGGCCAATGTCACTCAAAGTGGCTGATGGTGATCTGGTATCTCTTTTTAAAGTTTACCTCTTGTAATCATGTACAAGGAGGTTGGCTACACTTCCATGGACTTTAAGCTTCTTACTAATATCTGTAACTATAGTCAAAAACTGCTTGGAGGAGGTCTTCTAGCCTTCTACCTTTTTTGACATGCTGGTCTATAATTTATTTTTGTGTGATCTCATTATTTACCTAGTTGGCCGTCCCTGCCCTCTGCCAGCATGTGGCATAGAATGGGGAGAAAACTGGAGCAGCTGAGCACATTAACCATTAACCAATCAGCTTCTCTTTAGATCGTTCAGTTAAGCTTTGAAAATGAGAGGGAGAAGCTTTCTGATTGCCATGGACAACTGGTCCAGATTTGATAAATTCCCCTCCAATGTGTCTACGTCACTGGACCACCGTGTCAGTGGCAAGGTAGACATGACCACAGACGTGGGTATGCTACACATCCTTCATGTCACACTAGGTCTGTCTTCTGGTGGCTGGGATGGAAGCAGCATGGGGAACACCTTCGGAGCTGCCACCACATGTCACCATGCACTCCAGAGCATATACAGCGCCCCAGACTAAATGCTGCTGAGCTGTGGTGCAGCTTGTATGCCTGGCAGATAGTAACCTAATCCTGGAGCAAACACTGTGTGACCTGGTAGACCAGGCACTGAAGGCATAGCGGCAGGAGAAGTATAGGATATTACCAGATTGTTAATCTCCCTGGCGTTCTGATTTACCTCAGTATTTTTTTCTCCTTTTTTTTTGCTTTAAAATTTTCCCGCCGGTTCCGCCCCCCTGCACCGCAGGCGCTCGCAAGGGAAGGAACCCGGACGGATGCCGGCATTGCCCGGAGGACACAGCGGTGGCTCGTAGGGACCAGGTAAGTGACGCACAGCATAATCCCGAGTGTGGCTCGGGGTTACCGCTTTTGGTACTGAAAATTAACCCCGAGCCACACTCTGGAATACCACCAGGGAGGTTAAAGTATACCCTTCCCAATACTTAGAGGTGGCGTGTGACACTGCAGGTGTCATGTGCTGGCTCTATAGTTTGAGAGCTGAACGATCATGAACTGCTGATCGTTCAGCTCATGGGTTTCTCCCTGCAGAGAGCAATGACTGCCAGTCACCGCTCCCCGCAGGGATTCCTACCTCCCCTCTGGGGGTGGGTACAGCTGGTTCTGGCTCTAAAGAAGCAGCTGTTAATCAGGCATTGGGGAGGATCCCGATAATATTGTTGGGATCTTTCCCAGCTGCAGCACGGCTCTTCACTGTCAACCAATAGTGGGTAGTAGTCCGCTAGATACTGACTGTGGGTCGCAAGGGTACATTAGTAAATGTACACCTTTGACCCAAAAGGGGACCAAACCCCCCCCCCCCCCCAAAAGCATTTGGCTTTAGTTCTTTTTTTAAACTGCAGTATCTACTAAATACTCTTCTTGTATTCTTCATGATTGCTGCATGATGATTCATACTGATTTGCTGCTATCTGGCTGCCTTCTTCCTTATAAACTGGCCATAGATGTAAAAAAATTCTGCTAATGCTAGTGGGCTGTCATCATTTCTATTGTTTAATTGGAATACGTTTGAGAAATAATTATAGAATCCGTAATTGGGCAATTACGCAACATTTGTTGACTCCAGAATTCCAGCAATTATGCGCTCCTTTTTTCATCTCTCAGCATTTTAGTTGAGAAGAAATATGTGACACATTTGAGGTTTGACCTTTGCTGTACACTGTCATTTTAATGCATCTCTGCACTCTGTATATAATTTGTTACTGCATCATTAAATGCCCCTTGTACCTTTTCCACACCTATAGAAAAATCGTGTTGCACTTTGGTCAGAATAAGACTAATTGTATTAGTTTAACCACTTGCCATTTACAATCCGTATTTATTATACATGCTAAGGATATATTAAATAATCCTATGGCAGAACTAGCACCCAGCACTCATTCCAGCTCTGTGACAGAGCTATATCTGATAGCTGCACTGTCCGATATATATCTTGCTGTGTGAGTGTATATAAATCTCTATATTCTAGACTGGGAGATAAGATTATATTTGAGTTGCAAAATTCTTTATTTAGCCCACCCAAATGAATTTAGTGTTTCGAAGGCCCTCTTGTAACGCTGACAGCACACTACACAAAAAGTTCTTGGTCGTGGTGAGAAAATGTTTACCCAATTTGAAAAAGACTGTAAAAACCTTGTCAGTGGCATACAGTGGCAAAACCTTGTCAGTGTCATACAGTGGCCATACACGAGCTGACTAGTATGCAACTGAAGATGGCAGATTTTGCACAAATAGCTAAGGATCAGACCATGTAAGTGTTAAATAGCTGAGGATAATACCCAGCCTTGAAAAATGCTGCTACAGACTATCATTGTGGACCATGTGTATTCTTTACTTTTAAAACCTCTAACCAGGAAAACACATCAGTGTTCAAACCCGTTATCTTTAAAGGTTACAGTTAAAAGGGTGACTGCTATCAAAACAAACCTTTTTAATGGAGAAGTACTGTATATGTTGTATGGAACATTAAGAGGCTTGTGTAGTTCATGACAGTAAGCACGTAGCCTGTGGTTTAGTATTTACCATTCCATTGGAATCTATAGCAACAAGGTAGAGACCTTGTCTGTTTGAACTTGGTATAGTATGGACTTATACTGATCATCTAGCAAAATTATATACAGTTGCAAGTAGATTTCAACCCCCACTGCAAATCAGGTTTGCTGGTAAAATTTACAGACTTTCTGCTGTTTTCCAGTGAACAAATCAAACAAAAGCAATTGAAATAGGTCAACTCAACAGTGTTTCAAGTGTTTTCCCCAAATTCTACTGGACATTCAACTTTAATTACTACAGCAGTCTCAAAATCAACTCCTTCATAGTATGAAATTATAATGAATGTGCTGCGCTTCATCTAGAACAATACATAACAAATCTCTATAATAAATATGTGCTTAAATAATGCATGCAATCAAAAAAGTGCTAACAATGAATCTTCTTGTAAATAATAATCCTCTGGAAAGTTCAATCATCCTATATTCCGTGTTCAAATATACACAAATTTGGAATCGCACGTATATAGTGCTCAAGATTTGTCCTTCATAGTATGCTTCTTTCGTACTTCTCAGAGCACAATTTTGCTGGTGTGACCTGCTGTAAACGAGATGCTTAGTCAAGACAAAAGTTTCTGCGAGCGTTTCTAAAGAATCTTAGCCCATTGCTCATGACCAATGACCTCACAACACAGTAATTCTTGGGTTTCTGTGCTGTAACCGCCCTCTTCAAATCCCAGCAGAGATTTTCTATGGGGTTTCATCTGCTGGCTAGTTTGCGCAGACCGGCAGGGGAATGTAAACAGCGGACATTGGGAGGGAGCAATAGCCAGCCTGCTATTGCAGATTGCAATAGCAGACTGCCAATGAGCAGAGGAGTGGACCAATAAGAGAAAGTTCTCTCTCACGTTCTCTCCTCTGCTTAGTGGGTGGATGCGATAGCAAGCCTGCTATTGCAATTTGCAATAGCCGATAGCAGGCTGGCTATTGATTTCTCCCACTGCAAACACATATGCTGTTAAGAAGGGGTGTTGAAAATACAACATATGATGACCTTTGTCTTTTGAGCTATAGATTACACTGTAGTGCAATCTTAGTCTCTGTGCATGCTTCTCTATGATGCACAAGAAGTTGTGTGGTGTGCTTTTTGTTTCTTGGTTTTCTGCGCAATGCGGCATGTGTGTGTGTATGTGTATGTGTATATGTGTGTATATATATATATATATATATACACATACATACATACATACATACATACATACATACATACATACATACAATGTTCTTCTAAACAAGTGAAACTTAATACAGCATTCCTCAAGATTTCAGTGCTTCATCTAAACACATAACCCACATTTCATTTGCAATTATATAAATTTAGTTGCGAACAACATTTTTTTTAGTTTGCACATGTCAAAAAAACCAGAGGATATAAGTCCTCCATTTATTTATTATTTTGTTGATTACTTGAGCGTGCAAGTTGCTTCAATGCCAGATAATGGGGAGCTTACTGTACTTCAATGAATCCATCTTGCCCTCCACGCGCTGCAGGATTCTAGTGCAAAAAAAGATGCAAGGCCGCCCTAGAACATCACCAAGCCACCACCACCATGCTTCACTATAGACACAGGGAGGGGAATTTATCAAAACTGGGGCAAGGAAAATCTAGAGCAGCTGTGCACAAGGCAGCCATCAGAAATTTCGGGGCCCCTTACACGGCTTTAGGCCAGAAGCCCCCCCCCCGGTGTTTAGTTTCATCTTGTTTTGATTCGGATTTTGCGTTATTTCGTTTTTCGGGATTTGGATGAAATTCGTTAGCGGTAGTCTGTACGAATGTTCATTTCCTTTTCATGTTCGTATCGTTCGTTTCATTGCAGCAAAGTGACATTAATTGTCACTTTGCTGCAGTGAAAATTTGTCCACAAAAATGCATACAGACAATCGAATCACACATGTCTACTGGACACAGGGCTTGGGGTCAGTTCACATTCTGGCCGGAACGCACTGCCCGCATTGCGGCTGGCTCACTTATTTGCTGGGCTGAAGGGGGCATGGCAGGCCATTGAAGTAAATGGCACCGTAGCCACGCCCTCCGGCCGCAATGCGATCACCCGTAAGGGATCGCAAAGCACATTGTGCCTGCAGTGCATTCGTGTGCGGTGCGATCAAAATAGTGCTTGCAGCATTTTTATAGCACCCGAACGCATTGCAGGTACAATGTGCCTTGTGATCCCGTGGGGGTGATCGCATTGCAGCCAGAGGGCGTGGCTACGGTGCCATTTACTTCAATGGCCCGCCATGCCCCCTTCAGCCCGGCAAATAAGTGAGCCAGCCGCAATGCGGGCAGTGCGTTCTGGCCAGAATCGGACCAGAACGTACTGCTTATAGGGTCAACTAAACCTTAGTGACCCGCTGGACACGGGGCTGAGTGACCCGCTGAATGCAAGACCCACCTGAGATTGACCCTGCAGAACCCACCATAGATGCTGCACAGCCCATCTGAGACTGTCTATGGTGGGCTCTGAAGGAGTCTCAGGTGGGCTGGTCAGGTGGGCTGGTCAGGGCTACATCCCCCTTCCTCCCAGCTCCTCTTACCTGCACACCATGCCTTCTCTAAATAGGGGCCCAATGCTGGGCCCCTCTGAGCCCTGGGCACCAGCTCCTTGCTGCTACTGTCCTCTGCAAACAATCCCCCCAAATTGAGCTGTCCCGGACTGGACCAAGTTTACTGTACGCCGCGGCAGACGCTGTAAGAGCCTCTGCGGTCCTCGCCCTTCACCGTCGGCCGATACTCGTAAGGGTCCCGGAGGCTGGCCGGGCCCCTTACATGATTATCAGTCGTACCCCCCCTGACGGCGGCCCTGGCTGTGCATGACAATCAGCTTTCTCTCTTTCATTTTCAAAGCTTAACTGTACAAACTGAAGAGAGAAGCTGGTTGAAATGGGCAACTGCTCCAGTTTCTGTCTGCATCAGTTTTAATAAATTCACCCAGGGTGTTCTTTTCCGTGTGTGCTTCATTCTTCTTCCTCCAGACATACTGCTGATCCATAGGACTTAATCGGTCTAGTTTTATTTCTTGGCTCCAGAGAACAGAATCCCAAAGCTTCAAAACTTTATGATTTTGAGCATATCGGAGCTGACTTGTCTTGTGCTTTTGGGTGAGTAGTGATGTACGACTTGTAGTTCTGGCATGGAAACCTTCTGCACCTTACTGTGCAGACTGGAACCTCACTGCCTGACTGTTGCCACCAAGTCCTGCTGCAGGTCTTTTGCAGTCACTCAAGGGTTTTTTCGTCAACCTGCCTTCTCAGAAATCACAGATTTGTGTTCTTGTGGGGGATTTAACAGGATTCAGGGGGTTGAATAATTTTGAGACTACAAAAGTCATTAAAAGTTGCATGTTCAGTTGAATTTGGGAAAACCACTTGAAACATTTGTTGTGTTGACCTATGGCAATTGCTTTTGTGTAATTTTTGTTTTGTTTATTGCAGGCAGTTGAAGGTATGTTAAAAAAAAAAAAAAAAATCTGCCAATAAATCTGATTTGCAATGGGTGTTGAATAATTTTGATTGCAAACTGTATGTATGCATTTTTAATATCAGTAGGCCTGAAAATGGGGCTGACAAAAAGGGCAGTGGGGGTAATGGTGGTGCTACATCCTGTATCTGCTTGGAGGAAAGAAAAAATGCTGCTACATCTGTATCCGTTAAAGTAAAAAATGCTGATGAGTTTGTGTCAGTGAGAAAAAAAGTATGCTGCTGGGTTACTGTCATTGGGATGAAAATAATTCTGCTGCATCCATGTCAGGAGTAAAAATGCTTCTGCGTCGGTGTTAGGGGCACACAAAAAAATGCGGCTGCATTGGTGTTAGTGGGAGGGAAAAATACTGCTGCGTCAGTGACCATGGGGTGAAAATATGTTGCTGCCTTTGGTGT
Organism: Nanorana parkeri; assembly: GCF_000935625.1. Lineage (NCBI taxonomy): Eukaryota > Metazoa > Chordata > Amphibia > Anura > Dicroglossidae > Nanorana > Nanorana parkeri. The sequence goes on from NW_017306934.1 coordinate 1,641,156, forward strand.
CAGTAAGAGGAAATAATGCTGCTGTGTCAATGGGGACAAAAAATGCTGCTGTGCTGTTGTCAGTGGGAGGAAACGATGCGGTTGTGTCAGTGGGAGGAAACAATGCGGTTGTGTCCATGGAGGAAAAAAAATAAACTGCTGCATTGGTGGTGTCAGTCTGAGGACTGAGGCATGCATGTCAGTGGGATGAAGGAAGGGATTTGGAGTCAGGGCTTGGGGAAAGTGAGCTAAGGGGCCCTGTGTGGCTCTAGGGAAGGTAGTGTGGCTAAGGGAATGGCTTGCCTGTATCTCCCGGACTTCTACCCTAAGGCCTTGTTCACACCATGCGCGGAGCAGATCCGGACCAGAGCAGGTGCAGACCGGATCAAAACTGCGTCCAATGTATTCCTATGGTATTTTGACCTCCAGTTCACATTGCAGCGTGCGAATCCAGACCAGATCCAGACCGGATGAAGAAAATGCGGCAAGCCCTATTTTACCTGCTCTGGATCTGGTCTGGAACGCATCTAAAACGCATCAAAAACGCATGCAAGTGCCTGAAAGCCCAAAACGCGGCACAACCCACTACACTGCGTGTGCAGAAACCTGACCAGATCTGGTCTGCATTTGGTGCCTTAGCGTCCTCTAGAGCCCTCTTTGTGTCTACAAGCTGCCCATGTACACATCAATATGGTTTAAGTTCTGACTGTGAGGTCGATGTACGTTTTGGATCCTTACTTTTTCATGTACAGACCCCTTTAGGAGTTGGAAGGGTTAGACCCTTTGTCAAATTCTAAACTGCTGTGCACCGGTGGGGAGATTCACTTTCTTAATTGTTATAACCATTATCAATAGGAACACCTGTTCTAGAGACAGTTCTCTTGAGATATGAATTTCATTAACTGAAGCGGTATGCTCTCATTTCCTGTTGCATTTCCAGGACAGGAAGTAAAGAGAAATCACAGCAAGAAATAACCGAATAGAGGTTTTACCTCTTCCCTACTCCATCCAATACAAAAAAAGTTGGGGCTCTATATACACTTTAATCAGTTTATATGCATGACATGTATGTAGCTGCCCTTTTAATTTGTAACTCATTTTGGAGTCCTGAACTCGCATATGGTGTCACAGGTAGGTTTTCTGGGCCAGGCCGAGCACTTTGCAGTCGTGCTGGCTGATGAATGTGTGTTCAGTTCTCATTGTACCCTGTGCTCCTAGTTACAATAGAGCACCATAGTGACAATGCTGCTCCATTGTAACTATTAACAATATCACCCTGCCAGGACACGTTCTTTGTTCCCCAAGGAAGGAAAGCAAACGGTTATAATATATAGACATGAAAGAGAAAATCAAAAACATATTGGACATATGTTATCAGCGGGATGTGATATCAGCATGACAAAGTATCAGGAGACAAAAACTAAAGAAAACATTTAAATGGGTTCTACAAAGAGGTGAAAAGGGATTTGAGCTGATCCAATCATTTTAGCGGAGTGAAAAGTTATATTTTTTTGCTTTAAGTTGAAATAGAAATATTAAGATAAATACAAATACATGCAACTCTGCGATCATTAAAGGAGATGTAAAGTCCCAGCATATACTGTCCTGCTGCAACATCAGCATTGTAATAGGAATACATAGTAGAGTTGTTTGTGATAATACAATCAAAGCTTGGTTTAAAAAAAATCCATTTTGTGTAGTGAGTGCTGCTGCCTTTTGTCTGCCCATCACTTTCACCAACTTCCTGGATTCCCAGTGTGCTTTGCATCTCTTTCCCTGCTGCCTGATGTGATGAAATCGCCATTTCACATAGCCCATCATGCATTGATTCCATCAAGCAATGATGATGTTACATTGTTCAGAGGTTGAGCTGTAGTTCAGAAGGCAGACTGTGAGAGCTGTAACAGGAGGAGGTTTATATTTACAGGCCTGAAAAGAAATTGTCAGTGCATTGAGGAAGTACGTCCTCTGGGCATCTTCAGTAAGTAAGTTTACCAACTTCTAGATGGATCTGTTTATTAGGAGTGGGAAAGAACTTGTGTATTTCCATATATTCTCTATACTGAATTTCAAAATTGTGTATTTTCTAGTTTTTGACAATAGATACTTTTATGACATCCTTTTAATGTATTTTTTTTTTTTTGTGGCCTAAATACCCGAATTTGAATTACTATGAATAGATTAAAATATATATTAGAAGGATGAAAGAAACCGACGGTGTTGCTCTCATCTATTTCGTGTGCACCTTACTGTACAACTGGTAACAAATTGTTGAGTGCGTTTGTCGTTTGTTTTGCTCTCATCTTAAGGACACAAATACAGCAGACCCTACTGTACCAGTTAACCCAATACAAGTAACAGATCAAATCTATAGCACACATACCCCAGGGCCAAGAGATTCAATCATGGATACGCAGCAGCACACAAGTATACACATATTTAAATGGCATTCCACCAATGGTGTCTCAGGGCTTCAGAGAACCCACTTTATCAGGGTGAGAAGGTTTAAACCTAGAGCAGGGGAGCTAGCGCTCCCTCAATCTTTTCTCTAGCTCCCCAGCTCTCCCCCTGTATAACGGAGAAAGAGAAGCTGGACAAGGAGCCAGGTAGTTGTGTTGCAGTGCTTATGTACTAATGGATAGATGTTGATAGAAGAAGAGATCAGGGTGACAGCGAAATTAGCTCATCAGTCTGCTGCTTATCCTCTCCTGCCAGACGGGCTGTGTGGTGTGGCAGAGTTGTAAAAATCAGGAGAGAAATTAAAATCCTTTAGGGGTAGCCAAACTTGGCACTCCAACTTTTCTGGAACTGCATGTTCCACGAGGCATTGCAAGACTGACATCCACAGGCATGACTCCCAGGGGCATGACGGGATCTGTAGTTTTACCACAGCTGGAGTGCCAAGGTCGCCTACCCCTGCTTTAGCAAGTTAATGAGCTTATGTATATGTATGTATGTATGTATGTATGTATGTATGTATGTATTTTATCTGTGTATTTAGCTGTTTGGCTGCAGCTTTAATTACGAACACTGCGATAATCTACACTTTCCCTTTTAATCTGAATTATTTGCCCTTTTGTTCTGCTATACAGGCTCTTGGTATGAGATAAAATGGGGTACAATACGCACTTTTATTGGCACAACCTCTTTAAATGCCGTATATCTTTAATTCTATTTAAGTGATTTTTGAAATTTTACATATGGGGAAAAATGTATAATTTGTTCTTTGCAGCCGAGCTCATTGAGAACACGGCCATGACTGGTAAGTGTAGCTGTTCCGTGTCCTTTTTATAAGCGAATGTGACGTGGGAGTAGAAGAGCTTTCTTTGGAATGAGATCTGGAGTACATTAGATTACTATACAGAGCAATTTCTCTGATTTTCAGACTTGTTTGTCATTCGAATGAAAGTGATGGGCAGACGGAAGCCAGCACTCACTACATAAAAGGGATTTGTTTTTTTCTAGTAAGCTTGCAATTGATTTCATGATCACAAACAACTCTAGTATGTAGTCCTATGTACATACAATGCTGATGTTATAGCACTATAGTATATGCTGGGACTTGACATCTTCTTTTAAGTGTCTGTGTTTTTATTTTTTTTTCTCTGCCGGTGTCCTGTTGGGGAGATTTGTCTTTACTTCCCGTCCTAGAGATGCACCAGAAAAAAAGAGGAAATCTTTTCAAAGCATGGGATATCTTTTAGAAAATTGTCACCAGAACAGGTTTACTCATTGAAAGATTTCCCTTCGCCTCTTGTTCCTGTAACAACTCAGTTTAGATTTCCCATAATTTTTTGTACTGGAGACAATGGTTGCTAGGACCAATAGAAAAGAATGAATCTCTCAACTGGGGCACAGACATCAAGAAACATCCAACATGTTCTAACACTTCTACATCTATCTAATCCGGCGGTTCTCAACCTGTGGGTCGCGACCCAAAAGTGGGTCGCAACCCATTGTTGAGTTGGTCACTGTGTCCATTTCTGCTGCGCTGGGTGAGAGCCTCCTCCTTGCGCAGCAGTGTCAGTCAGCGGGAGGACAGCAATGGCTGTGAATATAAAAGTGCTGTTGTACACACTCCCTGGCTCCACTGCAGCGACCTCTAGCAGCCTGGGGAGTGTTGTTGCTGTCCTCCTGCCTCCCATACAGTGTGGGTTCTGCAAGGGGCGGGCATCTTAGCAGTGCTGGGGCTGAGAAGGCTGCATGGAGACCGAGCAGGTAGCAGGGGCTGGGGAGGGCTTGCATTTTTGTGAGTGTGCTTCTATTTTTATTTCCGAGTCCAGTGCCTTGCTTAGTCCCGAGTCCAGTGCCTTGCTGAGTCGCGTGCCGTTGGGGGTCACCACAACTTGGCAAATGTTACCAAGGGGTCCCGGCCCTAGAGAGGTTGAGAAACACTGATCTAATCCAACAAAAAAAAGACTTGGCGTTTACATACACTTTTCATTCTGCTCCCTGTTGTATCTGCCACTAGTAGTTGACGCTACAGTAGAGTATATTTTTCTAGCCAAAAAACCCTGCAGTGACCCACCTAGAATGATCATGACTATCTTCAGATGTATAATACTCCATTATCATTTTTATAGACTCTGGAAGCAAAATGGGACCTTTTTAAAAACTTTTATACTATCAGATATCATAGCATAGTAATACAGGTGGAGGATGCACAATGTCACAAGGTTTTGATAAATGACATGTTATGAAGAATTTTACGAGGTGTTTGAGTTGTTTTCTGTAGAAGGAAAATATTTGAACAAGACCATTTTTATTGCTTTCGGCCCTACAGCAAGGCAGTTTGTCAGGTGGAAGCACGGTGAGGTATGATGCGATGTTTACAGGCTCATGCAATAAGAAGACTGAACATGACTTTAAACCCAGGCTTACAGAAATCCAGGCCTACTTACATTATGAACAAGACATTTGCAGGGTTATCCACAAAAGGATGAACAGTTTGGAGAAAGCAGGAGAAGAGAACAATCTAGGACAACATAGCTGTACTGGAAAGTGAGCTGAATTGGAGACTGTTTCCAAATCAGCGATGTTGTCCTAGATTGTTCACTTCTCCTGCCATCTCCAAACTCCCCACCCTTTAGTAAATAAGCCTGTTGGAAGATAAAAACAGAGTGATCTGTAACATTCGTGAGCAAGTCAAGTAATCTTTCCCCCTCCTGCTCCACGACAGCCAACCGAGAGACTGGTCCTCCCATTAGAATGGAACAGGAAACATTATTAATTTACAGGATTTTTATAGTGTCAACAGTTATTGTGCAAGGAGACCATATACCTACAATACAAGACGAGGGTTAGGAGGGCCCACCTCACTAGAGCGTACAACCTAAAGGGAGGCGCAAGTGGTATAACATGTGGTAGCTGTGCGGAGATGAGTTGTTGAGAAAGTAAAATATCAGTTGTTGGGTAAAGGTACTATACATATGAAGGGTCCCACCTACCCTTACATCCTCTTCCCAACTACCCTACTTATTGTGCAAGGAGACCATATACCTACAATACAAGACGAGGGTTAGGAGGGCCCACCTCACTAGAGCGTACAACCTAAAGGGAGGCGCAAGTGGTATAACATGTGGTAGCTGTGCGGAGATGAGTTGTTGAGAAAGTAAAATATCAGTTGTTGGGTAAAGGTACTATACATATGAAGGGTCCCACCTACCCTTACATCCTCTTCCCAACTACCCTACTCCCAAAACCTGACTTGGGTCACCCTCATTAACTGCCTCCGGGCCGGCCGTAGTAAAAATGAGCGGGCGTCTCTAGACGTCCGCTCAGACGCGCCCCCTTGCGCGCAATTTAACCGACGTGACCCGATCTTTTATATTTGACCAAAAAACTGGGTAATAATAAATGTTTCCTAACCATGTTAAAAAAAAACGTTTTTTTTTCAAAAATGTCAGTAATTTTTCCTAATTATAATAAAAAGTAAAACCGGCAGTGGTGATTAAATACCACCAAAATAAAGCTCTATCTGTCCCCAAAAAATGGTGTAAAATTAATTTCAGTACAGCTTTGCATGACGGAATAAACGTCAGTCAAAGTACCGCAGTGCTGAATACTGAAAAATGGCCTGGCCAGGAAGGGGGTCTAAACACCTGGTCTTGAAGTGGTTAAAGATTGGGTGCTAAACGCCAGCAGGGGCTTGCCCTACTAAGACCCACAAACTGCACAAATCCAAAGTAAAAGACTGCTAAATGCCAAAGCAAATTCAAACGTTGGTAACTTTATTCATCTGGGCAACATGAACAGAGAATTCTGTCCAGATGAATAAAGTTTACCAGAGTTTGAATTCTCTTCTTAGTGCAGCTTTTTAATTTGTTTTCATTTCCCTGCCAGGATAGAAAGAGAGATGTCTTAATAGCCCTAGTTTGTTATTTTGGTGAGTGGATTCTTGGCCAAGTTGCAGGTTTTAAACAGCCTTTAAGACTCCAAGCAGACCTGGCCAGCAAAGATTTGAAGTGATGGTTTCCATATACAGCAGGTATTACATTCTGGCGATATGGGTTGCCACAATAGTTTCCTGGAATGATTCCCTCTGTCAGTACTGCATGCCAAGGCAAGGACATTTTTCAGGGTCTGGTGCTCACAGCACCAAGCTTCTGTTTAGAGCAGATGGTGCCTCCATTGCCCCCTGTGTTTTGCATGGCCTGAAGAAACGCAGAGTTCCTATGTGTTGAACACGCACTAGAACTGTAAGTAGTGTCACTAACTAAGCATTTTAAGCCAGAGGATTGACACAAAGTGGGTCCTACATGGACGCTGGACACCTCCTCCCTCACCTCCAGACATGCTACATAATAGAGAAGTGAGCAGATCAGCCTGGTGCGGGAGAATTTGGAGGGGATCCACTTTGTCCATAGCTGCAATGCCCAGGCCTAGCTAAAATCTGTGACTACTGATACCCAAATCAATGTATTGAATGCAGTTCATTGCAAACAGCAATTGCATTTGCATAGCAACAGCATGCTTATGTGGTGTAGCTGTGCTTGAGTAGTCAAATACTTTTTGTCTTGTGAAGCAAAGTCTCCAAGAACCTGTCTCAAAGCCCTAAGACTCTTTCCTCTGCTTACAATTTAAAATGTTTGTCATGCTTGTATTCGGGAAGTGGTTTATGAAGGAAAGCTAAGGTGTATGGGCAGCATGCAACGCATTTACTGTACAGATGCATGATTTTCGTATTACGCACACGCTAGAAAACAGCGTGCTCGTAATACAAAAATCGTGCAACCGTACAGTAAATGCGGCCGCACGCTGCCCATACACCTTACGATTATCGTACGATTGCGGGATCACCCGCAATTATTGTAGGATAATCGTCAGGTGTATGGGCAGCTTAAAGGTGGCCATACACTTTACAACCTTGCCTTGCGAGTCTTGCGATGTTTGTCAAGTCATTTAAAAAAATGTACGATCTGCCCATCTTGGACAGGCAGATCGTACTTGCGATGACCGCAATGCTGAACGGGCAGTGTGCACGTGCCCACGCCGCCCCGTTCGGCATTTGTCTCCCGAGCATGCCACAAACCAGCCGAAAATCGTAAGATTTTCGGCTGGTTTTCGAACGTGCTCCTTAGACAAAAGACTTGCGGCCGTACAGGAAAAACGGTTGCACGCCTTCCATACACTTTGCGATTATCGTAAGATCGTGGGATTTCCCACGATTATCGTGCGATTATCGTACAGTGTATGGGCACCTTAAGAGATACTTTTTTTTTATAGTAATTATAGTTAATTAATTGCATCTGTATCTCAGACCTCATCGCAGCAGTCAGTTTCACAGCCTAATAGTTCTCAGGTAGGCTGTGAAACTGACTGCTGTAGGTAACAGCGAACTCATCAGATCCTGAATCTGAAAGCATAGATCCTGCTGAGGAGTGCCAGAATAATGACAGTGAAACTGAATATACATTTAAAAAAAGGGTGGTTTAGACTTGCTTGCTGATGCTGCTGATTTTCTTAAGGTTATTAGAGGTACACTAAATGTATTCGATGTGAGACCATCATGTACAATACAGGATGAAATGTGCTCTGCAGCTGGTTTTCCAGTTTTTTGGGGGGAAAATTGGTGATTTTATTAAATTACAATGGTCTGACCCAGATAAAATCATTATTTGTACCTAGATCAAATAAATGTAGATATCCCTTTTGAGGAACAGATTATAGGATTGTTCATTAAATGTGCAGAGGTTTATGTAGAGAATTCTAAACTTACAGGGGTAACTTCTTTTTGACAACACGGTTAATAATAAAGATATATTAGATAAATATATTGACATATTGATTTTATGCCTAATTTAAGGGCACATGCCTAGCAAGATCCCTAGGTATATGGTTTCAGCATTTGGAGGACCACATCAGAGAAGGGTACCCCTAGAAATTCTTGTATCACTACCTGTATTTAAAACTGCTATACATTTTGTGACACCAGCAGAGTCCACCTAGATCATTGCTAGAGCTGCAGCCTTGTCAAACACGGCTCATAGAGACTTCTGGCTAAATCCTTGGGATGGTGATAGTAGTGATGAAATGAGATTGTGCCCACTCCCTTTTTAAAAAGAGAATATTTGTTCAGACCAAGTTTAGATGACTAGTTGGACAAGGCAGCAGCAGAGAAAACTAAGGTATTTCCGCAAGAACAAAAAGAAACAATCCAAACTTCAGTACATCCTCACATGTAGTTTACTGATTTGTATTGAGATTGTAGTCCCATCATTGGAGCAAGCTTGGAGCGGTGCCTACTTTACACCCACACAGGGACCATGGGGAACAAAAGTAGCCCCCCTCCGGAAGGACCCCCAAGAGGAAAAAAATTAGATGCATTGTTTTAAAAAAACAATTACACAAAAAAAACAACACTCCCCTTCCGTGTCACCAGCTCCCCATTATCTCCCCTTCATGTCCCCATCACCTCCTCCTTCATTGCCCCAGCTCTACTCTCCCTGACCCCACACTCTCCTCTTCCATGTCCCCAACTTCCCCCCATCTCCCCCTTCACGTCCCCAGCTTTCAGCTCCCTGACCCCACACTCTCCTCTCCCATGTCACCTTCATATTCTCAGCTCTCTATATCTCCCCCTTCATGTCCGCAGCAGGCTTCTCATACCCAGGGAGTTGGAGCTTTCGTCAGCACACAGGCAGCTCTATGGTCTGCAGCCATTCTGTTTGATGAGGGGGCGGAAATAGCCCCACTTTCCACTCATTGGCTGCTGCGCCGGCTCGATCATTCTTCACGCTGGGCCTGGAACAAGTGAGGGGAGCAGCATGAAGCACGAAGGGCCCAGGACAGGAGGAAGAGACCCCGGTACTGATATTTGCGGTTACCGGGATATTAAATATCCTGCTAATCAGCGGCTACTAGGCCCCCTCTAAGTGGCGACTCCAGGGCCCGGTCACAGCTGTGATCTCTGCGACCCTGGTACTTCCGCCACTGATTTGAGGATCTACAGCTGAATGATGCAAAAGCTAAATTTTTGTTAATAGTTAAGTTGCTAGAATGCATTTTTAAGATTTTACTTCTGAGTTTAATGTCATTTTTAAGTATTGCTGTGGAGCCATCCATCAATCATTTCAGCACCCAAAGGGGTATACTGGTATTGTGTGCAATGGAGATATATTATGAAAAGAGAGACACAATTTAATAGTGAGAGAACATGAGGATAAGAGAGAAAAGAAGAGGGAAAGACAATGAGCCAAAGAGAGAAATTAAAGGAGCGCAAAAATGAATGACAATGTATCCGTGCTCAAACTGTTCATTTGAGAGTAGTTGTCCGTAGGCAGGGGGATCTTGGCTTTCAAATAGAGGGTCCTTAGGGGAGTGCACACAGTTGCGGGGGAGCCATTGTACAACATGTTAAGTATACCCTGGAAACTTAACCTGGATATACACTGGTAGGTGTTCAAACAAGATTTCGCATAAAACAATCTCAAAATAATATTCAATAAAGCCATCAGAAACCTGTAGAAAGTCGTTCAAAATTTCACTTAATTTTAAGATGCGATTGGGGAATAAATGTAGTTTCTCGAACAAAAGCACATTCACTGTTAGAATTTTTCATCCTGTTCCTTCAATTATTTTTTTAGTCACTACGGTTGCAATTGCTTTGTCGACGTAACCCCATTAACTATTAGAAATTCGAACAAACAATCCAAAAACAATTTTTCTTCTACAAATAGAAAACAACCTAGGTTCTCACTTTTCATGACATTCCAGAACATTCCCAAAGCAACATACATATTTTCAATGTGCTAGATACAAACCTATTTTGATGGAATTTGTTTGTAAATCACCAACTCCCAAGAAAGAAAAAAAGGAATATAAACTAATAGAAATACCCAATAAATACTGCTAAAAATCGTAAAACACTCAAGCCAGTGGTCCCATTTTAATTTCTGTAAATAACATCTCATATTTGTGTCATCCATGCATATATCTAAACAGACTTCCGCTGATTAGAAAAAATCCCCCATAGATTTTGCTTTTGTAGTCCAGTTTATCATCAAAGGGCAAACATAATCCAGCATATAAAATGTCTCGAACAGTAGTATCCCAAATATAATTCATGAGAAGGGCCTTGCTCCAACCAGACGACCCTAAACTATAAGCAGCAGCCTATAAGTGCAACAATAATCCAGAGCTATGAAAAAATCAGCCCATAAAAAGTGAATTACATGAAATGAAGTGCATGGAAAAAAAGCACATATAAAAATTGTGAAAAAGTAAATAACAATGTGAATAAATCAAGTTATGCAATTAATAATCAAAAGCATGTAAAGATCAAATATACGACATGTATCATATTTATGTAATCTGTATCATATCATTAATTTTGATTTTCTTACAAATTAAATTTTAATAAGACCCGATATAGTGACAATATTATAACGGTGACCGGTGAATAGTTAATTAATATTAAAAAAAGATCATAGCAGAAGGTGCCCACAAATTAATGTCCACAATTGTCCTTGAGTGAAAGTGCTCGGAAAGATGATCAGAAACCTTTCCCCCAAAAATATATTTTTTGTGCTTAATGACATCAAGTCCATCACAGGGCTATTCCAGCCTACTTCCATCTCCAACATTGCCTCCAACACTGTGCACAGTGAAATCCCAAAAGTTTTTAAAAGTAAGCCGCACTGCTATAAAATACAAGTCATTTCAGGCTGTAACATCGCATAATAAGGCTCAAAACATCCACATTGGGGCATGCAGGACAAAGCCATCATGCCGTGCGTCCTGACGTGCCAAATACCCTGACACCCATGCTGCACAACAATCCACTAATGTGGTTGCTCCATCTGCATTCAAATATTCATAAACCACAGTCTCACCTGTTTATATCCTCCTTATTAAGATGGTAAGAGTTTTTTTAAATATATTCAACCGTATAAGAGAAGCGGTGCTCCGGTATGGGGGGACCCACATATGGCTGAGATGCCTATCAAAACGTTTTCTATTTGTTATTGGTTATTAGAACACCAGAAAGTCTTTTAAGGCAAAATATTACTATGGACGGGAATAGATAAGATTAGTTATTTGTTTCGGTACACCAGAGGCTCGGGAGGTTTCCCTTTCCTATTAACCATTTTTTTGTCTTACCAAAACTAGAGTACTAGACTCGCGCTTTGGGAAACCTGTAATAATATGGAGCTCAGTGGCATGGAAGAGGAAATCATTATCTTCAATTTGAAGATTTCCTAGAAATACAGAGATCCACATTTGATCTAATTTACATCCTCCTGAAAACAAGTTAGCTTGCCAGTGTTTTGTTACGCTCCATGTCCCTAGGGTCAAAAGACGTCCAATAAATATTGGAACTTTTGTCTTAGCTAGGCAATTTAAACCAGAGTTTTAAAAAAACATGCTTGCTAGGAAATAAAAAGCTGTATTTGTCTATTGTCAATACACAGTCTGTAACATGTTATAAGAAATTCACAATTTTGTCACCGCTAACCTACATCTATCTCTGTTGTGTTTTGGAAAGGGAATCCTGCTAGGATAGGCCTGCTGTGCCTAATTCTAAGGGTGGCCTGCACTTGTTCTGCAAACCACTAAATGTAGAAAATCAAAATCAATTGGATCTTTCTGTCTTGGCTCTCTAGATGGCCAGTCTGACCATGTTCCAATGTATGCCCCGATCACCAAATGTCACATTGTAACCTATAGTGATCATAAAAAAAGCTCTACTGGAGAGACGAGTCCACCTCAATCCTAACACCAGTGCCTGGTTTCAGATGCGCCTCTCAAATGCAATATTCTGAAAATGACAAGACCACACGCAGAAAATCTAGTTTTGGCCCTTGGTTATTAGGTCAAACTATCATAGACCGATGCTTTTTGGTACACCACTGTCTACAATATTTTGACAAACTCATAAAGTGTAACTTTTTAGTCACAACCTTCTCCCCCCCAGTTTTCAGATAAGGCATCTGTTAGAACGTCTGCCAGGTTCTTATTTCTGTCCGTGTCCCTCCTGGGGAGGTTCTCCCCTTTTTTCTATTTTTCCTGGTGAGCATTTTCACAGAAAAGTGTTTCACTTGGCGGGTTGTGTGGTTGTCGACATCACATAACAATGGCTTTAACCATTCTCTACTCTATCCAAAGATAGAAGAGGTTGTAGATGCACTTTTAAGCTAAATGGCAAAACATATTATATAATAATATCGTACATATGATGTCAAAAGATACTTAAATTAAATATGTTAGGGTGTTTCTTCCAGATCTAAACAGTAATCCAGCATGAAACAACAAATAATCCAACATAAACTTGCACTTTGCTTCTGTGCAGAAACCTTCTGTAATGAAGACTGGTCACTGCTGCTCTCTCAACTTGTGCAGGGTGACTGGTCTTGTCTTTGGCCCCCCCCCCCCCCCCCCTGTAGTTTTGTAGTGATTTACTCTCACTTCGTTTTCTTTCTGACAAAGCAGGAATTGGGAGAAAATGTTCCCAGGGTGATTCCAACTTTTACAATGTGCACCAAAATTGATGTCCCCTGTTCCTTTTCTGGTGACGACTGGTCACTGAAACTGAGTGTTTGACTGTGTATTCCTGATAAAATCTGCAAGAAGTGCTGACCCACCCCCACTCTTTACCAAAATTTGAAGAAAAGATGACTGATGTTTCGCCGTAAAGATTGGGTCACCTAAGCTCAAGTTGAGACAGGACAGAGAAGTCTTTGTATGTTTATTCATCTTGAGTGAAGTATTATTAGTAATAATATTATTATACAGGATTTATATAGTGCCAATAGTTTGCACAGCGCTTTACAATTTGAGGAACACATTACAGTTACTAGACAAATCAAGACAAGATGGTAAGGAGGGCCCTGTCCATGAGAGCCTATGATCTCTAAAGTGTATAACAGAACATGTTTAAATTGAATTTACAAAGCTTGATTTGTTGGCAACCATTTCATCTTAGCTTGGCTGCTCACAACACTGAAGAACTATTATTATTTTTTTTTCTATTTTATGAGTAACTTCCTGGGGGAGAAACGTAAATGTGGGAGATATTGAAAAATAAATGGCTATGACAATTATTGGGTCTTATCCTTCTATGCCTTAAGAATTCCCTTCAGTGGTTGAGGTGAGGTGTGAGACAAAATTAGAGTTTTAGGTGTGGCACTGAAGTGTGTGGAAATGTGAAACAAACATTATCCAGAGGTTATTAAACTTTGCTGAACTATAACAAAGTTTAAATTTGAAATTTTTCCAATTTTGCGGTTTCCATGCTGCTCTTAGCATTCTCAAGTCTTGTCTGTCTGTTCTTGGAAAACCAAGGAGCTTTCAATCCCTGTATAGCGGTAATATATGTAAACATTGGATGATATTACTAGATGTTGTCGGAGGATTAATTTTTGTTTTCATGTGTTTTTGCTCAACCGCAACAAGCTAGCAGCTTTGAAGGAGCACTCCTGATAAAAGAACACACAATTCAATAACGCAGCTCTGATGCCATTTCTGAACTTCTCAAAGTCTGTGGCTCAGTACTTTCTGGGCCACTGACCTGGAGCAGGAATATTGCATGGGAAGTCACCTATGTCCAAGCAGGACTTGTCATCAGGATTGCTTGTAGGCTTCCTGCAGTTCTTTTTTTTTTCTGGGGAGGTGGATTTATCATGCTTTGTTCCCTATTGTGTCTTCTCATTCAACATCCCCCACCTCCACACCCAATGACTGATGAACTGATGAGGTTATTGTCAAGGAAATAGGGATAAAGCAGAGATTAAAAGAATTAATAGAGTAGGAGATGGAGGATCCTTGCAATGCAGGTCTTAGAGTACAGCTTCCTCCAGCAGGTCCACAGAGTACCAGAGGCATCCCTACAATGCTCGCCGCCTGGGGTGTGTGCTGGTGGTGCAGGTCTGGGAGGGGAGTTGGGGGCGTTGCTGGCAGTTGGGGTTAGGGGGTGCAGGTCCGTGGGGGTTGCACCATATCTCTATACGGTATCCCACTCAGCTCATTGATGTCACTGGTTGCCAGGAGCAGGGCGGGACACTGACCAGAGCATCCCGCTCTGCTCCTAGCAACCATTGAGTGACATCTCCAAATCTCGTGACAATATTGGTCCTCTCACACTGCAGATATGCAGCTGTAGGAACAGTCTCATTTTAGGAAGAGTTTTTTAAAACTGAGGAATTCCATGCAGTAGGCAGATGTTTTCAAGTACTAGTTAGCCACGATTAACTTCCTAGATATTCCATATAAGATAGTAAATCTTTTGAAGTGCATATGTACAGTGCAGGACAGTGGTAGCCACTGGACCTTAAGAACTCCCTTTTTAAAATAATAAAGCGTTAAGTGAATAAAACTTGATGTGATGCTCCCAAAGAGGCCAACCAATTCAGCAAAGGGATATTGATGAGTTAAGAAGGGGCCAATTAAAACATTTTGCCAATCGCAGATCAGTCTTAAGAAGATTTATGTAGTTAAATGTAATTGAGGGTTACTAAACTGGATTGCTCTTAGTGCATATGATCAAATTACACTATACTGTACTTTACATAGTGATGACTTTGGAACTTTTTTGAAAGTCATATTTTACAGCACAATGGTACAAGTGTATTTAAAGCCAAAGTTTTGTTTTAGATGGCATAAGTAAGGGTAAAAACTCCTGTAAGGTTTTTATTGCTGTGTGTGTCTCCTTTGGGGAGACGCTTTCTCTCTATTTGCTCTGGTGACAACTGTGCGGCTTAGTGTGATCCAGTGCTTCCATTCTGAATGGCATTGCAACACACCTTGCTGATGGATGTGCATTGCGCTGCACTGCCAGAAATGGTGCCGGTCCAGTTTCTGGGACGTTGAGTTGCTTTGCCAGCCCATTCATCCAAACAGGCCACCTAATGCAAAGCAAATTACCCAACAACCCCAGTGGCCTAAGATGTGCATTGGGATGTGCTGCTAGAAATGATGGACTTCCAGTTTCTGGTATGTTGAAGTTGCATTGCCAGCCCATTCATTTGAATGGGCTTCCTATTGCAACACACATTAATGCAATGGCCCCAGATGTGTGTTGGGGTGCGCTGCAAGAAATGGTGCAAGTCCGGTTTCTAGGATGTTGAATTGCGTTCTCAGCCAATGGGCTGCCTAATGCAATGAATGGTAATGAAAAGACCCCAGCAGGAAAGCATGAACTTGGCGTAAATCTACACTCTGTGCTTAATGTTTGATTAGGACGTTGCTGTTGTTCCTGGCTTATAGTGTTAGTCGGTCAGTTTACTGACTGACTAACAAAATAAGGGGCTTAACCTCTGGTCCATTTTAATTGGGGTTCCAACTGAACTTGTCTAAGGTGCTAAACACTGTAGGGGAGACTCAGAAATCTGGATGTGTACATCTAGAACAAAGAAGTAAAAAGTTGCGTCGAATGAGTTAACATTGTTATTAATAACTCGGTATGTGTATTTGCTACAAATGCACTATATTTTTCTTTTGGCTAAAATAAATAGTGTCCAATGTCATGGACTTCCCAGAGGCTTTGTGAAATGCATTTGCTTTTACTGTACAACCTGGGCTGAATTTAAAAAAAAGTGTAGAAATCCAACTGAATATAAAAGTAATACAACATATAAAAATAACTGAAATTAATCATACAGCTTGCATTTACATTTTTCATGGACACATCTATACACCGAAATGTGCTTCTCATAATGATGTATGTTTTACCGTTGCTATGGAAACCTGTACAGTTTTTCAGAATAATACTACTTCTACAATAGCTGTGCAATGCTGAATTCCATAGAGCGTCTCAAATCTTGGCATCTCTTCTGTTTCCTATCACTTGTCTATTACATTTACATTGCTTTGTGAAAGTATTCACCCTCCCCCCTGTGACTTTTCAAAATTGGGCTGTGTTAAAGCTTGAAATTGAAGCCCAATTACAGTTTTAATAAATTCCACTGGTCTACACAAATTAAAATGTAAAAAAAAGCTCACACTGCAATACTCACCTAACTAGGGATGCACTGCAATTACGGCTGCATCCCTAGCTACTCTCCTTCCCACCTGGGTGCTGGTCTGTGTCCCCTCCGATCCCTGCTGCTCTCCCCCGCCTGTGTCGGCAGAGGCAGGAGGGATCGGAGGGGACACTGAGCCGATCCAACAACTGGTACCCAACATGGAGGAGAAAAGCTGTCAGTAGGCCAGGCAGTGCGAGGAGGAGACTGCTGTCAGGAGGCCGAGCGGTGCCGTGTGGGGAAGACCGCTTGGCCTCCTGTGACAGGCGGAGCAGTCGGGGTGGAGAGCAGAGCACACATTAGTCGAATCGACGGATGTCTGTATCTGTACCGTGTCCTAAATAAAGATAATAAAAAAAACAATTACCACTTAAACCTTTATTGTTATCGGCTATATTCAAAATTGTTGGAACTTCTTCTTCTTGCACAGCCTCACAGAAACAAACACAGTCAGATATGCATGTTGCACATGGCTTGGAAAAACAGGAAGGAAGCCACAGCTTTATTCTCTACCTTTTTCAATACAACAGAGAATATACCATATATATAACAGAACTTATAAACACTGCCATCTACTAATCGAAAATGTATACTGCAGAAGTTATTGCAATAGATACAATAATGTGTATTCTAACAAAAATAATCCATTACTTATGTGAAAATGAATACATTATTCAAAATATACATACAGTGTGATACAAGCTACTTTTGCTACTCTATATAGAATGTGTTCCTTTCCCATCACTTCATTTTTTCTTTTGTTTTTCTTTGTTTTCTTTGCCCCTGCTTTCATTTCCTTTTTTCATTTCTCCTGCTTTTTTTCTTTTGCTTTTTTTTTTTTTTCATTTCCTTTGCTTTTGCTTTCTGTTCTTCGTTTCCGTTCCTTGTCCCTTTTTACATTTCCGACCTTTTCCTTCTATGTAGCTAATATGTTGCGCTTGGTGTTTATTAGTCTACTAAGTTTTATAAACCACCTTGTGTATGTGATTTAAATTGGGTACTGATTAGTTTCCATGTGTGGTAAAACAATACTGTTGCTTCTGCTTTTCCTTGTCCTTGTCCCTCAGCTTTTTCTTTTTGTGTTTTTCTTTTCCTTTTTCCTTTCCTGAAAAACAAAATTGTGGCTGCTGAGAGTCTAATTCGAACTTTATTTAAAGTTTATGTAAAGAAACTATGAAGACTTCTTTTTTTTTTTTTTTTTTTTTTTTTTTTT
>NW_017306934.1:1658933-1659351 GCF_000935625.1 Nanorana parkeri
TTTTTTTTTTTTTTTCCCTTTTACTATTCCAATTTTGCTTAAGCTTCCCTGAAGTTAGGATTTTGTTCATGGATATAACAGAATAAGTTGATAGAGAAGAAAAAGCTTTTTCTTTTCTTCATTCTCGGGCATAGCTGGTTGATGTGTGGATGGCTGACAGTGAGACTTTAAAAAAAATAAAAAAAAAGTTTTGTAATTTATTACATCTCTCTAGGTTTTTAAGTATGGCATTCTATTCTTTTTATGAAATAAGATGGTTTAGGGAAACTTAAAGTGGCAAAGATTTCAAACAAAACCTACAATTAATGAGTGAATTATATATCTGTGAATACGTGTGTGTTGACCTGCATGAAATGTCTGTCAGAAAATGTTTATATATACTGTGTGTGTGTGTGTGTGTGTGATTTTTATATATATA
>NW_017306934.1:1659447-1667722 GCF_000935625.1 Nanorana parkeri
TATATATATATTCTTGTGTAAATATAAAATCTATGTCTTTGTATGCTGTAGCATTACACGGCACCCTTCACTGGAAACACCTGAATTCTGTCGACTTCTGGTCATATAGTTTAGCGTTTTATGCAAATAAGTGCAGAAGATGTATGCCAGATTAAAAAAATAAAGCCATTTAATGATGAGGCTGTATCCCTAAGTCAAAAGTTCTTGTGACCCACCTTTTTGTTTTAATTTGATAGCTAATGCAGTGTTTTGTTTTTTTGCATTTGTTTCATTGAGTAGTGTAGATATATTTTTAAATTGCCTTTTCATGTTTCTTTTTTTTTAAAGTTATATTTAATATCTATATTTCAGGTGCAGAAACGAATGACCCTTAAGTCTCTGATTCGTGCTTTGTTAACAATGCCATCTCACTACCGTTATTTGTGTGTGAGTCATCTAATTGGCTGGACGGCATTCCTTTCCAACATGCTATTCTTTACAGATTACATGGGGCAGGTAAGGTTCAGTATTGTCAAAAGTTCCCACAAATTTTCCATGAGCCGTACCAACATGACAGAATTCAAGGTACAATTTAATTTAGATTTACTGGTTCATTAAAGGGGACCATTCACTTAAATGATACACAGATGTTAGCCCGCTCTAGCTACCGATACATTTATGCTGCATCAAAAACACCAGACTTGTTAAAGTTTCTAAACAGGAATTTGTCTGTGCTTCTGCACCAATAGATATACAAAATAGATTGTGTTAGCAGGGGGCAGCTATCCAGAGGTATGTGGCAAATGAAAATCCATATGAAGATGGCAGAATTGGCACAAGAGGGCTACCCTAACATAGGACTCCCTCTCCCTGCCAGATGCTGAAGGGCACTAATCAAATGGTTACAGTATAACTGCTGGTTCACTTATTATAGGTACTTTGTGTCCTTATTTACATTTAATTTAAATCATTAATTTAGTATACTTTGTGTCTTCAACCTTGATAAATGGTCCCTCTCAAATGACCCTCTCACAGCTTAAAAAAAAATCAGGTAAATTCACAGAAAATTATTTTAATACATACTTGCAGTGTTTCCAGTTCCATTAAATTTTTAGTAGGTGAATTTTTAGGTGAAAATTTTTATATTCACCTGCAATGTGCCGTTGAGCTTGCTAAACAATGTGACTACTCCAGAAAAAGTATTTTCCCTAGGACAACCTCATCCGTCCATGCATGCACTCAATAGCCCACTCTGTGAGTGTCTTCATACTCTGTTGTGACCCAATTACCCCCCAACTTAAATGTTTGTGAAGCTGCCATGAAGGGAGTGAAAGGGAATACTATAGAGTAGGGATGCACCGATACCACTTTTTTAAGGCCGAGTACCGATACTTTTTTCCAAGTACCAATTACCGATACTTTTTCTTAAAGGGACAGGTCACATTTTTTCTAAAGCAATACAAAACCATGATTTTAGGTCAGTTTCTTAATATTATGAAGAACATGAACACTCTGTAGTGTGGCACAGCTATATCCAATTCTGCATACCTGGCTTTATATTATACGAACTTTATAATATAAAGCCAGGTATGCAGAATTGGATACAGCTGTTCCACACTATACAATAATACACTGTTCTGGACATTATAGAACTAAGAATAGAACATTAAAATAAAACTTTTTTTTTTCTTCTAATACTCACCTGATTCCTGGATCCACCAACAAGCACCGCCTCCCGTCTCCCATGCTGTTAGAAGTTGCATACAGCGTGTGCTGGTTACCACTTAAAACGGCGAGCGCTGTGTGCAGCTTCTGGGAAGATACGCTATTAGCATAGCGATGAAGCCGGCTGCGCATTTTGCATCACTCCCGCTACGCTAATAGCGTATCTTCTTAGATGCTGCACACTGCGCATGCCTGTTTAAGTTGTAATATATTGGAGTATTTGCACGAGTACGAGTACTCATGCAAATACTCGGTATCGCCGCCGATACCGATGCTTGTATCGGTGCATCCCTACTATAGAGCACATGTGTCAAACACTGGACATGTGCACCAGCAAAAAATTTGTTTAGTTCTGTTTTGATTCGGATTTTGCATTATTTTGTTTTTCGGATTCGGGTCCGAAATTTAAATTAGTTTCGGAATTCAGATGAAATTCATTACCTGTAGTCCTGTCGAAATTTCGTTTTTTGGAAGAAATTCCATTTTTTTAGCGGTAGTCCGGTCGAAATTTCCTTTTTGGACGAAATTTCGTTGCAGCAAAATGACAGGGTACCCTCCGCATTGGGATGGTGTCTCCATGCCGATGGGGACAAGGGCCTCTTCCCTACAAGCAAGGGGGCTTATTTGCATGGGGGCACCCAGATGCCGCCCCCCCCTTGTGAATGCCGGGCCAGTGCTCGGATCAAGGGTCTGGTAGGACTGTTAAGGAGGACCCCACCGTTTTCCCCCATTTTTGGGGGCTGGGGTTCCCCCTTAAAATTCCTACCAGACCTAAAGGGTCTGGTAGGGATTTTGGGGGAACCCCACGCACTTTTTTTGTGTTTTTAACTTGGGGGGGTCCCTCATCTTACATGCATACATATGAGGACCAATTTATACAGGAGCCAATTAACCTACCAGCATGTATTTGGAGTGTGGGAGGAATCCGGAGTACCCGGAGGAAACCCACACAAGTACAAGAACATGCAAACTCCTTGCAGATAAGGTAAGGGATATACCTGGCTGACCAATGGCTTGTGTGCCCATGTCCAAATCCCTGTGTATGCAGCAGTGTAAACCAATTGTATCAGAATTACTACGGATCCTGTGAACTTCCCAGAAATTAGTTTTACGGTACCTACAAAAATTCTGTGTTTTTCAGGTCAAGACACTTTCCCAAAAGTACAGAAAATACTTGCTAATTTTGCCAAAAGTTGCAGAGTTACCATAACTAGTCTCTGAATGAGTAAATTTTCCCGACGTTATTTTTCAGATTGTTTACCATGGAAACCCATATGCACCTCACAACTCTACTTCATACCTCCTCTACGAGCGGGGGGTGGAGATTGGCTGCTGGGGCATGTGCATCAATGCCATCTCCTCCTCTTTATACTCTTGTAAGTATTTCACAACAATTTTCTATATGCCACTTTGAACCATTGTACCTACAGATTTAAAAAAAGACCCCCCAAAGAAGCTGATGAAGCACAGATCTGCTTTACCAACTTCTTCACTGGCTGTAGCAGCCAGAGCAATGACAGGTGGAATGAGCTGCCGAGCCAGTCCCAGGCCCGCAGAGGGGACAGTGGAGCTTGCGATAGCCGGAAACGGCGGAGGAGGGGGGCAGCGCTGAAGGAGGGGGTGGGGGCGCACAATGCTGGGCACATACAAGTGATGGGACGGATATAGAGCCACCGAACACTTGTGTATGTATCAGCCATTACTGGCTGTTTACAAGGGTCATTGTTTTCTGCTCATGCGCGCGCACAGAAAAAAAACGATTTTTACGGCACCCCGCTAGGAGCTTGCCGTCCGTTTATTTACAACGGGTGGACGGCAAGTAGTTAAACAAACTCTGTTTTACATTTGTCTGCTTTACAATGGAAGTGATTCCAGTGGCTCAGCTGCCCCAGGGCTGGTACAGTGCCTGCCCTTCCCCCACCCGATATCCCCGCCTTGCTTCTCGGACTAGGCTGCCCCTCCTACAGATCCTGTGGCATCTCGGGTGTTGGAGGGAAGCTGGGGAGGAGACAAGCAAACATTTGTTCGCTGATCTACCCCCTCCCTGTGATTTGCACTCCAAGAACTTTTGGAGTAGAAAGGTGATACTAGGGTACTTGAGTACCTGTCACCATCAATATGCTATCACAAATAAGTATGTAACGATAATAAAAATGATTACATTGTTTTGTTTTTTTAAATTACCCCGCCCCCACGGACACACAAGTATTTACATAAATGTGCGTCAACATACGAAAACTATGATTGTGCTACACATGTTGGGTTTTGCTGTGTATGCCAGAATGAGATCAATAATTCTAGTACCAATTGTCACAGATCTCTCTAAATTGATGACCTGTATAGGCGTTTGTCACCTATGGACAAATTGGTGTACTGTATTTTGTTGCGGTTTTACGGTCGCACGCAATTTTTAACTTGGGCATGTTTGGTATCAACTTATTGTAACTATCTTTTTATATTTTATCAAAAATGGTTATTGTGTTTTGGGACACTAACATTTTTGGGTTTGATAGAGTTGCCACCATTTTATTCTACAGGGTCTTGGCTTTCAGAAACTATATAATGTTTTGGGGGCCTAAAATGTGGATTATAACCTGTGCAAAAAACGAAAAAAAGGCCTTGGCAGCGAAAGGGTTGAAAGATGGCGATGATGCAATTAAATTGATAAATGCCCCCCATTGTCTTTTTTGAGCTCTAAAATACTATGCATGTTGTGCCAACCCTGCCTGCTTTGTTTTGTATGGATTACAAAGCACACAGCCCTTTCCTCATCTCCCCAGCCTTTCTTATCTCCATAACCCCATCTTGTGCACTGGAAGTTGTCAGATCACATCCATGCTGTTATATTTTTTTTGTCCAGCTTGCAGGCTGAATTAGAAAAAATATATAACTTTTTGTATATCCAGCTTAACACCTACAGTCAGGCATGCAGAGATTCAGAACTGATGAACAAAGTTCAATGTCCTTCAATATCCATTGCTGTCCTTGAATTTTTAATTGAGTCTTTCTTCAGTCCATTACAGTGAACACATCCTATAGAACACACTCTTTGATCTTGACTCCGAATGAAAGAAAGCTTTTAATCTTCACCAGAGCAATGACCCATCTTGACTGGAGATGGGACTTGATGGATACTGTGCTGAGTTTACTTGACATGAACCTACAGTATGGTTTCCAGAACAAGCCCAGCTCACATTGTGTCAACGCTGATAGAAAATCCACGGCAAACTGCCCCACCATAAAGAGGCTTTAAAGTGACTCCCTTGAATGTAAATCGATCAGGGTTGTGTTTCTGATACTACATTTGAAAAAAAAAAAAAGAATGCTGCCATTGTTATGTATCCAGTATTTAGTACATTTAAATGAAAGGACCTCTGTCACAAAGCATCATGGTACTTGTAGTTCCAGCTGGAGTACTAGGGTTGCCTACAGCTGCTTTCTTCTCTGCACAAAGGAGTTAGCCAATAAGCAGCTCAGCTTTATCACCTATAGGTGTGGCTTACTGTGAGCAAGAGATTTAGGGCCCGCTCACACCAATGTCGTGTTAATCGCACAATTCCATGTGGTTACTGTACAGTATCATTTGAATGGCACCCCAAAAACACTTCCTGGCCCCGATTTGCTTCACTGCGCCACAACACTTGGTACTGCAATACCGTGCATTGCATTGCGGTTGGAAGAAGCAATGTACGACCTGTGAACCATGGTAGGTGCGTTGTGCGGTACTGTGCTTTAATCGCATGGTTCTCTGCAATTAATGGATAGTATTGGTGTGATCAGTCCCTTTTAAAGTTACAACAATGCGGTATTCTTCTTCCAAAGTTCAACTGCATTAAACAAGACAATTTATAGATCTTAATCTCAAAGCAGATCAATAATGCGGGGCTACAGGAGGTTGAGTGAGGCCTTAATTCCTAACCGCAAGGCTCCCCTAGAGTTAACTTCCTGTGAGGGTGCTGTCATAGCAGATGCGGTACGCTGAATTGCACCAGGCAGGTCACTAAACTGCCATTGATGTCCTTTCCTTGGATTCCGGGCCAGCTGAAACGGCATTTGTGACCATTCCTATACCGTTCTTTCTTGCCAGGAACCTGTCACTGCCACTAGACTTACCTCTACTTCACCAATGGGTCACTGTCCTTACCTGGAACTTCCCACTCTGCCGGTGCTTTCAAAATGACAGTTGGGGCTTTATAGGTCTGCTTTGCCTCAAAGATGGCTGCCAAAATCTCGAAAAGCGAACTCTGTGTTCAATAAGACACAGGCTCTCCCATGAGGGAGTCCATGGCAGAGAACACATTGGTCCTAAGCTTTACTCACCCTTTAGCGCCCAGTAGAAAACAGCAGTCATGTGATCGTTTTGTTTACCACTGAATCAGGAAGTGATTTATTGATCCTGTGATCACTATCACTCCCAGCCGATCAGCTGAGCTGATCCCTGCTACACACTGATCCTTCCCATTTACAGAAAGCAAATTCCCCTTTGCTGCGGCTTTTATAAGGGCAGTTGCTTTTGATTTGCTTTTCTTCTCATACAAGTCATAGGGAATGCAAATACTGCTTGATAACACCCTGGTTGCTGACTGGCCCTGCCTCCTCCATCTGGCCTGGCCTCTTCCTTCACTGTTGCTGGGCCCCACCCCCTCCTCGGCTGCCAACGCCGAGCCCCGTCCTCCTGCACCGCAGCTGCTGGCTATCACTGACTCAGCAGCGGCTGTGGGGCGGAACGCGCCACTGCACAGATCACTGGCAGGTTGTCACTGATCTGGACAGCATCGCGTTCCTTCTCACAGCCACCAGTGACCACCAGCGATGCCACAGCCACCCAGGCGACCCACACGGCATCAGGGGGACCCCTTTTGTTCCTCGCCTTGGGCGCTATGACGATAGTTCCGCCACTGGATCCGAAACTAAACACATTTTATGTGGGGTTACATGTCTAGTAATAAGCATATATGTCTGATTTTATGTACAAATTATCCATTTAAATGATTAATCTTTCACATGTATCGCTCAATAAGCACTCACTTAATAAGCACTCAAAAGTGTCTACAAACATATTCCATGTAAAAAAAAAAATGCAATACTTTAAAAAGCTGAAAAACTTTTTTTTTTCTTTTCTTCAGATCTCCAGAAAGCACTTCTCCCCTATATTGGGCTAAAGGGTCTGTATTTTGTTGGATATTTGCTCTTTGGATTAGGAACTGGCTTTATCGGGCTGTTCCCCAATGTTTACTCCACGTTGGTCTTGTGTTCTCTCTTCGGTGTAATGTCAAGTACCCTTTACACTGTTCCTTTCAACCTCATCTCTGAGTACCATCGAGAAGAAGAGGTGAGTTTTTTTATTTATTTACATATTGGATAAAATGAGGAAAGGTTAGATCCTTTGTTTGCCAAGTTTGTATTGTCTCTGTCTGTTAAAGACATTTTCTGATGTGCCACAAAGACAGGAAGACGAGAATCTCTATAATGGGGACAAAGGCCTTTCTTAGGAAAGTGGACAATTAAATTGGCACAGTAAAGACAGAGTGATTTACAGAAGGCTGGTCCATGGGAAGGCACAGGACCAGGCCTGTCGCCATGTAGTCGCTGTGGATATGTCAGCTTCCCCTAAGGGGGGGAAGCAAAGAAGGACAGAAGCAGCACTATCTGTTGGGACTACTCGCATCACTGTAGGATGCAGTACTCTGGGCAATACCTCTCCACTGGCTCTGGGCTACACCTCGACTGACCTCCTCTCTGCTATCTGTTGGTAACTATTCCTGTGTGATTGAACAAGTAATCTACCGTCATCAGTGAATGGGATGATTGAAGCCTGTATTTTATATTGTACATAAGAAGAAGATGTGTATGTATAAGTTACAAAAGGCTCTGTGTGTGGACTGCTCTTTCCCCTAACCTCTAAGATGGGAGTTTCTCCTGGAAGCGAACTTGTGGTGGGCTGTACTGCTGCTGTAACGATGTAAAGGAATGTATGTGGGGAGAGATCACGGCAATACTAGTCAGGCCAGGCACAGGTTGCGCTCAGAGGTGGGCTCCGCCATGAAGGGGCGATGAGCTTGGATTCCGCCTGAGGCCTTGAGTATAGGGTTGCCACCCGTCCGGTTTTCAACCGGACAGTCCGGTTTTGGTGTGTTGTGTACGGATGCCCTGCCAGTGGGCACCCGGACACATCACACTCCGTGGCCGTGCCGACACTGGCACTTTAAATTTTCTGACAGGTGCGGCTGCTGAGGTCCTTGTCAAGCCCGATCTGAGCAGCCGCACCGCCGGAACTTCCTCTTCCTCCCTTCTTCTTATCCCTCTTAGAAAGCAGCTACTGCTGCTGCTCTCCCTTGTCAGCTCTGCCGCTGCAAGGGTAAACAAAAAAAAAACATTTCTCCCTGCCCGATTAACTTACGGGCTCCTCTGCCTCATCAGCGGTCACATGTGCCTTTCTCCTCCCTCCTCAGCTGCTATTGGCTGGGAGGGAGAGTGCAGCACCGCCATTGGCTGCCTGTGAATCTTAGGAGAGCTGGACAGGACCTGCAGAGAAGGCAGCTTGGGGCTTTACATGGTGGAAATATCGATC
>NW_017306934.1:1668506-1684804 GCF_000935625.1 Nanorana parkeri
AGTACCAGAACTACCAGGATCGCAGTAATGAGGGATCGCTCTGCCACCAGTGTGCTGTACCTTTCCGTGACCCATAACATTTCTTAACCATGTCACTTTCAGGTGCGCATAAAGAAAAGGCATCAGGAAAGCAGCTGATTGGGATGCCATAACCGCACCAGAAGTGACACAGTGAAGAAATTTTATGGGGTCGAGAAAAACTATAGAACAACGGCTTTGGCCCTGTCCGGCTCCTCCCACAGCCCAGACGTACGGACTGTCAGTGGTGGTCTAAAGCAGGTGGGAGTGCCTAAGTACCGGACATGTAGAGGGAGGCTAGTGAAAATTATTAGTGCCCCCCAGTATTGACTGTGGTATGTGCCCCCCCTATATATTGTTCCTAGAGTCGTCACTGCTCTGAGCTGCGGGTAGTCTGTGTCTGTTTACAGGTGCCCGCAGCTCAGAGAAAGATTCGGGTTTCAGGCCGATGTGGCTGCCTGAGATCACGCTTGACTAGGACTTCAGCAGCCGCATCTGTGATCGCTCCTCCGCTCTTCTAACTCTGGTGCTCTATCACATAGAGAAGAACGAGGAGACTTTCCTCTAAGTGATAGATCACCAGAGATAGAAGAGCGGCCGGGCTATGTAGATCCCCATGCAGCTGAAGGGAAGAGGCATGAAGAGGTGGGTTACAGAAATAGCCAAGCGGCAGGGGAACGTAATTCAACACAACACTGGCTCCCTGAAACCCGAGTGTCGCACAGCCCACCCGAGAGTTGCACAGCCGGCACAAATCACCAGGCCACCTGAAGACATCAGGGCGCCAACTCAGAACAGCACAGAGTATGTAGCTTCACATTATTTTGTATTGCTGGATAATGTATTGCTGGGATTTGCAGTTCTCTATAGATGGTCTCATTACTCCCTCCCCTATCTGCCTCTCCTCACTCTCTCTCTATTCTCCCCAAAACATTTTTAGTGGCGCTAGAGTGTTCGGGTTTCACTTGAAGAAAAGGTGGCAACCCTACTTGAGTACCTTGAGAGCCCTGTGCTCAAAGTATTCCAGGGGATCTCAGCCACTAGAAAGGTAGCCAGGGCAATAAAGAATTAATGGATGCCAGGTGCCGCACAGCTGAAACACGTGAAATGCATGCAGACCAGCACACGACCACCGCGGGGATCAAAAGGTGGAACACGCTACACAAAACTGATTGGAGGAGAGAGCTGAATGGCCAAGAGATGAGTTCATCAGACTGCTGCTTCTCCTGAACTGCAGCCAACAAAATTTAGGTCTTCTGACCTGCCAGACAGGGCTGTGTAAATCTGAAAACTGGATGTAGAACAGTTGCCTTGTTTGGTATATATTTAGTTGTTTGTCTGAAGCTAATAATAATAGTGTTGATGATGTTGTTGTTATTATTATTATCCAGTATTTCTATAGCGCCAACAGTTGTGCAGCACTCTACAATATAAGGAGGACATTACAGTTACAATACAAATCAAGACAGGATAAGGAGGAGGGCCCTGCCCCTGAGAGCTTACAATCTAGGAGGGCCCTGCCTCTGAGAGTTTACAATCTAAAAGGGATGGGCATGTGATACAAAAGGTGGTAACTATGTGGGGATGAATTGTTTAACCTTCAATATAATCTTCCAGTCCTATTGAGTAGATGGAGGAAAGTGGTCTGTCAAGTGGGTTGGTTGATGTGTGAATTGTGGCAGAGTCTAATGCAGGATTAGGCAACCTGGTCACTTCAGCTGTGGTGAAACTGCAATACCCATCATGCCTGTGGCTGTCAGTCTTGCAATGCCTTATGGGATTTGTAGTTTCACCACAGCCACAAACTTGTGCCAGGGTTAAATTGTAATTCTTGCTAACTTGCTGCACACATTCCTGGCAAGTTGTAGACTTGCAGCACAAGTTCTAGTTGACACTTTTTGAATTTGAAGCAAATTTGCTTGGCAAGTCTACAGCAAGAGTCCTACAGGTCCTAGCAAGAGCTCTGCAAGCTCGCTGGTCTGGAGACTTGCAATGCAGACTTGCTGTAATTGTGCAACAACATTGTGAAGCTTGGCAAGTCTGCAATAGTTTAGCAAGTCATTTTCAAACTTGCAGCTCAATTACTTGCTATCTGGGTGGAGTGCCCAGGTTGCCTACCCCTGGTCTAATGATTTCAAGGGAAGACATTTGTCTTGTCCACCTTTTTGTGTAGTCTTACTATTTCCTCTAGAAAAGAGGACTGTTATGTGATTTTTAGCCTTCAGCTCATGAGCTGGCACTGAAAGGTTGTGTGAATCCTGAGCTTCTGTCTGAAATCACTTGGTTCTTACCATGACTGGTTCTCGGGGGTCTTGCTTTAACAAATACATAGAACTGAATCTATGATTCTACTAAAGTAAAGTCTCTCTCAAGCTTCCTACAACCCAAGGATTCCCAATGTAAGTTATATAAAACTCCATTTATAAGTAATGGGAAATGGTTTAAAGTAAATTTAAAGCCAACCTTATTCTTTAGGTTTTGCATACAGTAGGGAATGGTAAAATCCCTGTCAGTATTTTGTTTTGTTTTTTTCTTTTTGGCTGCCTGTGTCCTGTTGGGTACAATTTTCTTTACTTCCTGTACCGTAGACAAAAAAGGAAGTAGAAGGAAATATCTTAAAATAGGTGTGCCTATTGGCAGGTTTTCCCTCTTTTACTGTTCCAGTGCCTACAGGGTCACCCATGGCTGAAATGTTGGCTGATAATTCAGCAGGAATAGACCAAAATTCTAACAGAGTATGGCCAGTTTAACTGTACCCAGCGAGAATCCTTATTCAATTGGATGGGTAATCTGAGGATTTCAACATGCTTTGAAAGCCTCTTATTAGATTAACTCCAATATGTGATTCTGTAATTAAATATTCATACACGGATGCTTTGCGCTCTGGGAATGTAATTAAAGACACCGTATATACAATTGAGATCCTGTGCAGGCTGGAAGCACACAGAAACAAAGGCAAGGTATCTTCTCACTACATATTGGAGTCCCTCTGCTGCTCGGCTTACATGTCTCTCCCGACTGCGGAAGTTGGGTATTAAGCCTGCAGTCAGCTTAACGTTTAAAAATCATTAACAGAAAATGAAATAATTCAGTTTAATCCCCCAAAAAGTTGTTGTTATATGTAGAGATCGTACTGGCCATATGTCACTGGGTAGCAATATCCCCAGGCAACTCTAGGCACAAATGTATTTATAGGAAAATGTAACAAAATTTTATATATGAAGTGTGCTGGCTAGTGAATGTCTGTCAGTGTTTAAAGCAACGCTTAAGGCAGCCAGAAAAACTTTCCAGTGGCTGTGTGAACATGCCACAGTCAGAAAGACCATCAGATTTACCCTCCAGTGAATCTGTCCACCAGGCAGAAGGAAAAGGCTGTTGCTGTCTGTCTGCCAGATTGTTTTGCTTACAACCGAACTATGGGAAAAATGTTAAATTACATATATGATGGCACGTCATGTACCTGGATGGAGACCAGGCTTAGAAGAGGGCTACTAATCCACCTCTCATCCCACGCCTACGGAGATGGTAACAGGGTATGTAAGGATGTGGAGTGGCACATGCACTGGTGCTGATAACAGGACGAGGTCTGTGGGGACGCTTGAGAGTGTGGAACAGATGATCGAGTCTGTAGGACCAGGATGATCTCAGAAACCCCTGGCTGCTGGAGGTGATGGCCAATGCGTAACCTGTGAGCACAGCCTGGATTTGTAGACGCAAAGCCACAGGAGTGCAAGACATCAGATCGACAGCCTGAACTGGAGCAAGAACCATAAGCCAGGGTCATGCACAGGTAAGCATAATCACGCAGTGCCGGTACGATGATCAGGAGTGGAGTCGAGATCGTAAGCCATGGTCATACACAGATAAGTGGAGTCTCGAGGTACCAGATCAGAAGGCAGAGGTGAGGTTCAACATTCACAAGCTGGGTTCATGCACAGGAAACCAGGTATACAGGATCAAACGCATAGGAACACATGGACTAGCTGATCACCACTCAGCAGCTTGCCCCGGGCTCATGTCTGTTTAAATAGAGCATGCCTGCTAATGAGCGTGCGTCAATGCGCTAACGTGCATGCTTGTACACATAATTTGCGTGTGAGGGGTCAGTGTGCACACGTCTGCCAGGAACCTTTAACACAAGACTGCGCACAGAGGGACATGCACATCTTTGAGCCCGGACTGGTTTTCCGGTAAGTCTCTTCCATGGAGTTTTTTATTGAAGCTGGCCATGCATTACTTGATTTTCAGCTGATGTATGCTGAACCGGCCAAAATTCAAGCCATGGACAGCCCTGTCGGTACCACCTGGCTCAAAAAAACTTCAAGTACAATGTCTAAGAAAGCAGGTGGAAAACTATTGGCCAATCAATGACTGCATCCAATCAAATTTGGTCACTGTTTAGGTATTCAGACGGTCGTGAGTGCTGGTGTAGTTGGCTAAAGACATTTTTTGGAGGGGATTTGGAATGAGCGGTGAGGGGTTAGAACCACTGTCTGGTCTATGGCTGTCTGTATTCTCATTAGGGAGATTCACCTTTTTTTTTTCTAATTTTCCTGACCAATGGGAATGAAAGGAGGGCAAATCCAAAATTTTAAGTTGCTACCAGAATAGGGATCGAAGGGAAATCTTCCAACGGGGACACTTGTTCCTGGGGATAACTTAAAGGGGATTTCCCTAGTCTATCACTTCCTCTTGAGTCTACAGGATAGGAAGTGAAGGAAAATTTCCCTAATCTCCTATTGTAGGTTTAATTCCTCACTACGCTATCGAAAATGAAACCATAAATTTGGCTTAAGACGTTCTTCAACTTTTGGTTGTTGCCAGGCTTTCTCTTCTAGATGTATTCTCCAACATCTAAAACAGAGAATTAAGGCCTTATAATGGCCATGGTAAGTGCAGTGGCAGCAGGAAAAAGCAGGGGGGCAGATGGGGATGGAGCAGGGGGTGATATGCTTGTGATTGGGTGTAATAGGACAGAACATAGTTGTACTTGAAACTTTCTGGTACAGCTTTGTTCTATTCCAACATGGCAAGTCATCTTCCTAAACTGTCTGATCATGTCCTGCTGGCTGGCGTCAGTTCACACAGCCAGGGAGGAGGGGGGGGGGAGGAGCTGTGAAAAGCAAAACAAACTCACCCAGCAGCCAGACGCGCCGTAGGTCTCCCTCTTCAATGTCAGGCGGCAGCTGCTCGCTGGGTCCTCACGCCCAAGGCCCCAGGGCTGCTCTATTAGCTGTCTATCTTGTGTTCGCTGCCTGGCCCTCTTGTCACTGCCCGGCGCCCCCACACCACCACTCAGTGGGCCGCCCACAGCCCTGGGCCATGGGGCAGTGGCACCGCAGGTTGCACTGGGAGCTGAACAGGTTTAGAGATCATCACTACACTACCAAAACTTATTGTAACCACATTCCCTCCTAAGTACCACCAGAACTACATCCACCTAAATGCCTCCTCCATCACCTCATCAGTTTATTGTACACAGCCAGTGCTTTCACTGCAAGCCTAGTTTTAGCTTTCAACTCTTAATTGGAAACTAGTATGAAGATGAATTTGAGTTAATTGTGCCAGCAGAGCTAAATTGTCCTGTAATTGTTGTTCTTGTCCTGTAATTTATTACTACTACAATACGGATTTGTAAACCTGTAATATATGTAGTTACCAATCTTGCATTTGGTTAAAATGCTGCATATTCCTAATATTTTCTGTAATCTCTGGTTCATAAAGGTATATGGGAGCCAGAAGCTGAATGTTCTTGGAGCAGAGCCCATTGTCTTCCACATGGCTGACTCCATGGATAGTGACAGTTGTTATGCGAACTGGCAATAGAGGCTTCAAGGTGCAGCTTAATGACAGGAGAATGGAGCTTCCTTATGGATCTCAAGCTGTAGAATTCCCCAGAGCACCAACGTCCTTGGAACTCAGAACAGCTACATTTTAAGTACATTTACAAAGCATTTTCTATGTCATTTGAAAGGATCTTTAATGAGCATGGCAAAGTCTTGTTACATAAAATAACTGACTGCTTAATAATTTGTCATTTTATAACATTCTCAGCAAAGCTAAAGCATTTTGTTACATTTTTTTATGTCCCGATTCCAGGAGGGTTTCTACTCCTCAATTTTGGGACGCGTTAAAAAATCGGTTTTCTGGTATTTCAGGAACTCTATGCAACTACAAAAAAAGAAAATAAATACTACATCATCTTTTCCTTTTTATTATCAGATTGCAGCCTTTGAATTGACAGTCTCAATGCTAATATATTGTTAAAGCTGAACTCTTGGCAAATGTAGCGGCTACATTGACGAGGGCGGCTGGATTGCATTGTTCAGGTATGGCTAATTGGCGCCTCTGGAGCACGATGTACTATGACAACATACAAATTGACCCATTCTGGATGGAAGCTGTCTGTGTTCAGGGCCAGTCAGAGGCTCTAATCGCATGCAATGATGTGTGGTTACGTGCGATCAGCGGTGGCTATTGATTTGTACAGGGGACAAATCTGGCAGCAGCCGTGACTGAATGTACAAAATGTGCATTGGCTGAAGTTTCTCCACCAGCAAGAGTCCCTGATTCTTTCCGCTGGAGGTTCTAATCACCCGTGTGAATGTAGCCTTAGGAACATGACTGGGTGACCTGATATTAAATGTACCCTGTTCACCTAAATGCTTCTAGAAATGTGAACCTTCAGAGATAGTGACTGCTTTCCTAAGAGGCTTTAGAGCCAGGTATTTAGCTTTTAAAATGAAGAACAGACTAAAGTTTAGAACTATTTATTAACTCTAGGGGTCTTTATCTGGGTCTTTTATAGAAACCCCTAGGCTTAATAAAGATAAAAAAAGGCCTTATGCTGCTGCCTAAATCTTATAGACCAATTTCACTGCTCACTACGGATGTGGAAATCTTGGCAAAGGTTCTTGCTACTAGGTTGAATAAAGTAATATCTTCCATAATACATCCAGATCAAATGGGCTTTATGCCAAACTCTACTGGGATTAATATTAGGAGGGTATTCCTCAATATGCAGGTTCCATCAGAAGCTATAGGCAATAGTGCTTTGTTGGCCTTTGATGCGGCTAAAGCATTTGATAGTGTTAAATGGTCATATCTTTGGGCTGTCGCGTAAATTTGGGTTTGGAGAGACCTTTTGCAATTGGGTAAAATTGTTGCCTGCATGGCCTACTGCCTCGATTCGTGTTAATAACCATTGTTCACCATCTTTACCTTTTGCATTGTGGCACCAGGCAGGGATTCCCTCTGTCGCCACTCCTTTTTTGCAGTGGCAATAGAGCCCTTAACCTGTCTGCTATATCAATCTGTGGAGGTGGTTGGATTCTGGAGAGGTCTGCTGGAAAAGAAAGGTTGCCCTCTATGCGGATGACATCCTTTTTGTTTCTTGCAGACACAAATTCCTCTCCTGTGGGGGTGATGTCTTTGATTTCAGAATTTGGTGACTATTCAAGGCTGCGGATTAACTGGGACAAGTGTCAGTTGCTTACTCTAGACTCCTTGCCGACCCCCTTAATCCACTCTTTAGCCCATATTAAGATAATGTGTCATATCAAGTATCTAGGAGTTGCGATTTCCCGCAATATTGCAGAGTACCGTTCGCTGAATCTCTCTCCCCTGATCTCCAAATTACAGTCTCAATCTAGGATTTGGTGTCAGCTTCCCCTGTCAGCGGTGGGCTATACCAATCTGAAAATGATTTGGATGCCCCAATTATATCTATTGCACAACGTCCCCTGCTGGTTACCTTATTTATCTTATTTTCGTAAAGGTAGCTGCAGTGTTTAGGGGCCTTATTTGGAAGAAGAAATATTCGAGAATTAAAATTGAATATTTGCAATACCCTAAAATGATGGGCGGCCTTGCGGCTCCTAACGCATGTATATATTATTTGGCCGCTCAACTATAACATATAGCTGTCTTGGAGCGGTGGGATTTCTCCATCTCATCCTTTCATATTATATCTTCCTTTTTTACAAGGTGCACTCCCTCTATATACTTTGGACACCTCCTACTTATTTACAGAGTAGGGCCTGACTACCAACATTATATTTGATGGGGAAGCTCTGGCGTACGGTTAAACAATTTTAGGTTTTTCAGGATATACGAGATATACCCCCCTATGGCATAATAAATCTTTGCGTGAGTTGTATAAGTTAGAGGGGTTTCATAGATGGGAGAAAGCAGGGGTTCTTACACTTTTTCAACTTTACTCTGAGTGAGATCTTAAGTCTTTTTCTCAATTGCAGTCTGAATTTGCTTTGTCGGGTACCTGTTCGTCTCAATATTTACAGCTTAGGCACGCTCTACAGTCACAACTGAAGGGGACAATGCTGTACTACTACTCCTACTATCTCCTACTCTATTTGATCGTATAGCACAAGCTCAAATCACAAAGAGTTTAAACTCTGTTACATACACATCTGCTATGTAAATATTTATTGAAATACCCTATGCCGCCCTGTTGGACCAAATGGGAGGCAGGTTTAGGTCCTATTGAGGATGAGGTGTGGGAGAGGGTACTAAAATTGGTTCCTTCGGTATCGTTTTCCCTGTTTTATAGACTTGGGCAACTTTTTATACTGATGGGGTATACCGTATGCCAGTGTTTCTTTTATATGTTGGAACTATATCCAATCCTAATTGTGGCCGTTGTACTCTGCGGTAATGGTTCACTTACTCATTTACTATGGAGATGGCACGAAGTGGTATGGTTATCGAATAGGATATATGGTGTTCAGTTGGAAGTAGATCCTTTGCCATGTTTATTGGGTTACATGACGTGGATAGATGCACATTATTTACCCTGTCTAAAACACTGTTCCTTGCAAAGAGGTTAATAGTAGACATGTACGATTCGTTTCGAATCGAAATTCGTACGAATTTTCCTGAAATTCGGAAGCAGTCGAAATCCGAATTGCAGTTTCCGAATTATATCCGAAATACAAAATTTCGAATTTCTTTGAAACCGGAACTAATATTACCCCTGTAAATGAGGTTGAACAACATGACAAGATTTTTTTTTAAATCCGAAATACGGATCTGCTGCTGCTGAGGGTTGCATTACAATACACAGGCAGGAAATATGAAATTCCGTTGACGTATTTTCGTTCCGTTACGAACATTCGTTATATTGAAGTTAAAAAAGCAAAGTACACTTATATTGGAGTTGATGGTGGTTTTTTTTTAAATCCGAAATTCGGATACAGAATCAGTTAACGGAATTCGTATTTCGTTTTGGTTGACCAATCAGAGGTTTTTTCTTCTGCTGCTGAGAGTTGCATTACAATACAGGCAGTAAATACGAAATTCCGTTGACTTATTTTCGTTCCGTTATGAACATTCGTTATATTGAAGTTAAAAAGCAAAGTACATTTATATTGGAGTTGATGGTAGTTTTTTTTAAAGTCCGAAATACGAAATTCGGATACGGAATCCGTTAACGGAATTCGTATTTCGGATAAAAAAACAACTACCACATCGACTCCAATAATAACAAAGGTATTTTTGCTTTTTAACTTCATCATAACGAATGTTCGTAAAGTTACGAAAATGTGCCTAAACTAACAAATTCGTATTTCGTACGAAAAAACCTGTAATATATGTAGTTACCAATCTTGCATTTGGTTAAAATGCTGCATATTCCTAATATTTTCTGTAATCTCTGGTTCATAAAGGTATATGGGAGCCAGAAGCTGAATGTTCTTGGAGCAGAGCCCATTGTCTTCCACATGGCTGACTCCATGGATAGTGACAGTTGTTATGCGAACTGGCAATAGAGGCTTCAAGGTGCAGCTTAATGACAGGAGAATGGAGCTTCCTTATGGATCTCAAGCTGTAGAATTCCCCAGAGCACCAACGTCCTTGGAACTCAGAACAGCTACATTTTAAGTACATTTACAAAGCATTTTCTATGTCATTTGAAAGGATCTTTAATGAGCATGGCAAAGTCTTGTTACATAAAATAACTGACTGCTTAATAATTTGTCATTTTATAACATTCTCAGCAAAGCTAAAGCATTTTGTTACATTTTTTTATGTCCCGATTCCAGGAGGGTTTCTACTCCTCAATTTTGGGACGCGTTAAAAAATCGGTTTTCTGGTATTTCAGGAACTCTATGCAACTACAAAAAAAGAAAATAAATACTACATCATCTTTTCCTTTTTATTATCAGATTGCAGCCTTTGAATTGACAGTCTCAATGCTAATATATTGTTAAAGCTGAACTCTTGGCAAATGTAGCGGCTACATTGACGAGGGCGGCTGGATTGCATTGTTCAGGTATGGCTAATTGGCGCCTCTGGAGCACGATGTACTATGACAACATACAAATTGACCCATTCTGGATGGAAGCTGTCTGTGTTCAGGGCCAGTCAGAGGCTCTAATCGCATGCAATGATGTGTGGTTACGTGCGATCAGCGGTGGCTATTGATTTGTACAGGGGACAAATCTGGCAGCAGCCGTGACTGAATGTACAAAATGTGCATTGGCTGAAGTTTCTCCACCAGCAAGAGTCCCTGATTCTTTCCGCTGGAGGTTCTAATCACCCGTGTGAATGTAGCCTTAGGAACATGACTGGGTGACCTGATATTAAATGTACCCTGTTCACCTAAATGCTTCTAGAAATGTGAACCTTCAGAGATAGTGACTGCTTTCCTAAGAGGCTTTAGAGCCAGGTATTTAGCTTTTAAAATGAAGAACAGACTAAAGTTTAGAACTATTTATTAACTCTAGGGGTCTTTATCTGGGTCTTTTATAGAAACCCCTAGGCTTAATAAAGATAAAAAAAGGCCTTATGCTGCTGCCTAAATCTTATAGACCAATTTCACTGCTCACTACGGATGTGGAAATCTTGGCAAAGGTTCTTGCTACTAGGTTGAATAAAGTAATATCTTCCATAATACATCCAGATCAAATGGGCTTTATGCCAAACTCTACTGGGATTAATATTAGGAGGGTATTCCTCAATATGCAGGTTCCATCAGAAGCTATAGGCAATAGTGCTTTGTTGGCCTTTGATGCGGCTAAAGCATTTGATAGTGTTAAATGGTCATATCTTTGGGCTGTCGCGTAAATTTGGGTTTGGAGAGACCTTTTGCAATTGGGTAAAATTGTTGCCTGCATGGCCTACTGCCTCGATTCGTGTTAATAACCATTGTTCACCATCTTTACCTTTTGCATTGTGGCACCAGGCAGGGATTCCCTCTGTCGCCACTCCTTTTTTGCAGTGGCAATAGAGCCCTTAACCTGTCTGCTATATCAATCTGTGGAGGTGGTTGGATTCTGGAGAGGTCTGCTGGAAAAGAAAGGTTGCCCTCTATGCGGATGACATCCTTTTTGTTTCTTGCAGACACAAATTCCTCTCCTGTGGGGGTGATGTCTTTGATTTCAGAATTTGGTGACTATTCAAGGCTGCGGATTAACTGGGACAAGTGTCAGTTGCTTACTCTAGACTCCTTGCCGACCCCCTTAATCCACTCTTTAGCCCATATTAAGATAATGTGTCATATCAAGTATCTAGGAGTTGCGATTTCCCGCAATATTGCAGAGTACCGTTCGCTGAATCTCTCTCCCCTGATCTCCAAATTACAGTCTCAATCTAGGATTTGGTGTCAGCTTCCCCTGTCAGCGGTGGGCTATACCAATCTGAAAATGATTTGGATGCCCCAATTATATCTATTGCACAACGTCCCCTGCTGGTTACCTTATTTATCTTATTTTCGTAAAGGTAGCTGCAGTGTTTAGGGGCCTTATTTGGAAGAAGAAATATTCGAGAATTAAAATTGAATATTTGCAATACCCTAAAATGATGGGCGGCCTTGCGGCTCCTAACGCATGTATATATTATTTGGCCGCTCAACTATAACATATAGCTGTCTTGGAGCGGTGGGATTTCTCCATCTCATCCTTTCATATTATATCTTCCTTTTTTACAAGGTGCACTCCCTCTATATACTTTGGACACCTCCTACTTATTTACAGAGTAGGGCCTGACTACCAACATTATATTTGATGGGGAAGCTCTGGCGTACGGTTAAACAATTTTAGGTTTTTCAGGATATACGAGATATACCCCCCTATGGCATAATAAATCTTTGCGTGAGTTGTATAAGTTAGAGGGGTTTCATAGATGGGAGAAAGCAGGGGTTCTTACACTTTTTCAACTTTACTCTGAGTGAGATCTTAAGTCTTTTTCTCAATTGCAGTCTGAATTTGCTTTGTCGGGTACCTGTTCGTCTCAATATTTACAGCTTAGGCACGCTCTACAGTCACAACTGAAGGGGACAATGCTGTACTACTACTCCTACTATCTCCTACTCTATTTGATCGTATAGCACAAGCTCAAATCACAAAGAGTTTAAACTCTGTTACATACACATCTGCTATGTAAATATTTATTGAAATACCCTATGCCGCCCTGTTGGACCAAATGGGAGGCAGGTTTAGGTCCTATTGAGGATGAGGTGTGGGAGAGGGTACTAAAATTGGTTCCTTCGGTATCGTTTTCCCTGTTTTATAGACTTGGGCAACTTTTTATACTGATGGGGTATACCGTATGCCAGTGTTTCTTTTATATGTTGGAACTATATCCAATCCTAATTGTGGCCGTTGTACTCTGCGGTAATGGTTCACTTACTCATTTACTATGGAGATGGCACGAAGTGGTATGGTTATCGAATAGGATATATGGTGTTCAGTTGGAAGTAGATCCTTTGCCATGTTTATTGGGTTACATGACGTGGATAGATGCACATTATTTACCCTGTCTAAAACACTGTTCCTTGCAAAGAGGTTAATAGTAGACATGTACGATTCGTTTCGAATCGAAATTCGTACGAATTTTCCTGAAATTCGGAAGCAGTCGAAATCCGAATTGCAGTTTCCGAATTATATCCGAAATACAAAATTTCGAATTTCTTTGAAACCGGAACTAATATTACCCCTGTAAATGAGGTTGAACAACATGACAAGATTTTTTTTTAAATCCGAAATACGGATCTGCTGCTGCTGAGGGTTGCATTACAATACACAGGCAGGAAATATGAAATTCCGTTGACGTATTTTCGTTCCGTTACGAACATTCGTTATATTGAAGTTAAAAAAGCAAAGTACACTTATATTGGAGTTGATGGTGGTTTTTTTTTAAATCCGAAATTCGGATACAGAATCAGTTAACGGAATTCGTATTTCGTTTTGGTTGACCAATCAGAGGTTTTTTCTTCTGCTGCTGAGAGTTGCATTACAATACAGGCAGTAAATACGAAATTCCGTTGACTTATTTTCGTTCCGTTATGAACATTCGTTATATTGAAGTTAAAAAGCAAAGTACATTTATATTGGAGTTGATGGTAGTTTTTTTTTTTTTTTTATCCGAAATACGAAATTTGGATACGGAATCCGTTAACGGAATTCGTATTTCGGATAAAAAAACAACTACCACATCGACTCCAATAATAACAAAGGTATTTTTGCTTTTTAACTTCATCATAACGAATGTTCGTAAAGTTACGAAAATGTGCCTAAACTAACAAATTCGTATTTCGTACGAATCCGAATTGAGTTTCGGATACGAATTACGAAATAACGGATATTCCGAAACGCAACGAAACGGAACAAATTTTTTGACGGCGCACAAGTCTAGTTAATAGCGGTGAAATGGGTATCTCCATACTCCCCAACAAAAGACGAGTGGATTGCGGAAATCAATAAATAAATTCTGTTTAAAAAAAAAATACATTTAGCATCAAAATATTGCATCAAAATATTTGTAAATTTGATATGGCAGGGTCCTGATGGTTAGAGGTTATGCATTTTTCTTCTGTGGTTATTTTATATTGTTTTACGTACCTAGTTAATATTGTATTGAGAGAATTATTATTCTGGCTATTTATTGGAGTAATATGACTAGTGTATTAGCAGTTATGAGTTATAGAGTTAATATCATTACAGACTCTGTGGGGGAAAAAAAAATGTTTGCGCACGGATACACAGTGGGGCAGTGCGGGGAGAAAAGACAGGTGAAGCAGTCAGGATAGAAAGCAAGTTGCAAGCACTCAGCACTCAGAAGTGATCGCTGACTGTAAATAACTAAGGACGTAGTCTGCTTACTGTGTCCCCAGTTATGAATGAACAAGAAGTGTTCTACATCACTTCCTATTCATTCATGATTGTGGACATAGTAACTGATACTATATCCATGGAATGGACAGGAGCACTCAGTATAGAGGCTTCCCGTTCATTCATAATGGGGGCTGCAAAAAAAGGGATTTAGGACTCTTTCTATTTTTAGAGGGAAAGATTTAGGGGTCTGTTTAGACCCCTAATATTTCCCCAAATCCCCCGACAGTAAAGTAAAATAATTTTAAACATTTTAAAAAGGTTGGGGGGAAGTCTTGCAAGGGTTTTAATGTAATTTAAAAAATGTACGATCTGCCCATCTTGGACAGGCAGATCGTACTTGCGATCATCGCAAGCCCGCCCCCCTGAGGGGCGGACTTCCGATGACTGCAATGAAGGGCGGACTTCCGATGACTGCAATGAAGGGCGGGCTTCCGATGACTGCAAACGGGCTGTGTGCGCACACTGGCCCGTTCGGCTGTTGTCGGAACAAGCAGGCCACTTACTCGCAGAGAATCGTACGATTCCCGGCGGGTTTTCCAGCCTGCTTGTTCGACAGAAGACGTGCGACCGTACAGTAGCAATGGTCGCATGCCTTCCGTACACTTTGCGATTATCGCATGATCGCGGGATTTCCCGCAATTTTCGTACGATCGTTCAGTGTATGGGCACCTTAATGCTGCACCTGGTGTGAGCACATACTGTAATCAGCCATTTAAAAAATACAAATTGCGTCTACCAAACCTCCATTTATTTAGTTTTTTGCAATGGCGCAGAATTAAGATTACCCGATAATTACTCGACCTGTTTAACCTTTCAACGTATTTGCAATTCTCTGCAGCCGGTTTTTTTGTTCAAGGCACCCTGTAAGACAGCACAGACGGGTCAATGACCTCCACTGCACAACAACATACACAAGCCCACCTCTGATATGCTGATTGAACAAGAAAAGGAGCATTACTGCAGTCAGAATAGTACTTGGGTACCATTCTGTTCTCTCTGCTCTCGTCTCCAGTCAGCAAACTCCTGATGTCAGACTGACAGTATTGTGCAATTCGAAAGAGACAGACTGGCAGACAGTTCTCACCCGATGTAAGTGGCACAGCAGAAATCTAAAATGATTCAGGCATTGATACTAGCTGTATTCCAAATTGCATTTAGGGAATCCATGCCTGCATTAAATGTAAGCTCACGAGAACCTAACCATCATGTCTTGAATTGTATTGTATGTGTACGATCTCCATTTATATTGTAAGAATATATAATGGCTGGCATCATTAAAAATCTGAATAATAATAATAATAATAATAATAATTACTATTTGCCCAGAGTTTATAGCTTTAAAGCTGAAGTCCAGGCAAACGACAAAACACATGAAATACATATAGGGAAGCTTGCCAAAAGTTTAACTTTCCAAAAGATTTGGATTTTCCTCCATACAGTTCTGCCACACAGCACAGCCTTGTCTAGCAGGAAGGTGAACTGATTCTTCTCTACTGCACCTCAGTAACGCTTTCAGGTCTTACCCCGGCACTGCAAGGGTTAAGTGCTTGTTTTCCTCTAGGTGCGAAAATAACAAAGTTGTACTCACTGAACCTCAGAGTTGGCTGGCTGTTAGAGCATTGTTGCAGCAATGGTATCTCCCTCGACATCCTCACATCCTAGACATGTAGAGGATGTGATGACTCGGAGGACCTTAGACCACTGGAGTGGAGCAGAGTCCAAGGTTCGAGTGAATATAACTTTGTTATTTTTGCACCTAGACCAAAACAAGTGCTTAACCCTGGCAGTGTGGTGATAGCCCCACTGCAAGGGTTAAGAACATTTTTGCCCAGAGCTGTTTTTTAACTTACTGGTTCCTTGTGCTGCTTCTCTATCTCCCACTTTGAGCTCTGCTGTACAGGGACTGCAAGAGGCTGGTAAGTGTTTTCCCCATAGTGCTCTTAAAGATCACGGGAGGACATGTACTGGCGTCCTCCCGTGACCCAAAGCTCAGTATACTACAGCTTGCAGTATACTGAGAACACCGCAGCCGGGAGGGATCCCGACAATGCTGTCGACATCCAACCAGCTGCGTGAGAGCACGATCTGCCCGCCCACTCCCCCGTCCGTTCCTCCAGTCAGCGCTGGAGGATCGGGGGGGGGGGGGGGAAA
>NW_017306934.1:1684899-1691091 GCF_000935625.1 Nanorana parkeri
TGGGTGATGGTGGGTGATGATGGGTGATGGGGGGGGGTGGGTGGTGGGGGGGGGGGGGGAGAAATCCCTACGGGGAGCCGTGACTGACAGTCACCACTCTCTGCAGGGACAGGATCGAGAAGTGAGCGAGCGACGGTACGTGTTCTATCTATTGAGGCAACCTGTGACCAGTCTCATTGTCACACGTCGGTTCGAACTATGAGGATGATGATTTTCACTCACCTCATAGTTCTCCTTTTTAAGCTTGTGAAATTCAATTTATTGTTAAAAAAAAAAAATGCATTTTACATCTTCCTTGAGTTCAGCTTTTAATTTTCAATGTGAGGAGTACCTTTTAATCCAAGGGGTTGACAACCTTTCGCACATTGTGTCAATTTACAAGCATTAGCCAACCATTGTGCCAGTGAGCATAATTGCACTGTAGCTATAAAGTTTACTTTTAATTTTTGCACTTCTAGATGTACTGCTGATGGCAAATGAACCAAATTTTATTAGGGCTGTGGAAATTAAAGATTAATTTCTTGATTAATCGTTAAACTTTGTGATCGATTAAAATTATTTTGATCGCTAAGGAAAACACTCACCTCTCCGCCGGCTTCCGGGAGTCCCGTCTGAGATCCGTTGACGTCACGGACATCGATGCCACCAGACTCATCCCCCTTCCCCAAGTGGCTCCCTCGGCTAACAAAGGGAAGGGGGAGGAGTCCGGTGACATCGATGTCCGTGACGTCACCGGACTCCTCCCCCCTTTGTTAGCCGAGGGAGCCACTTGGGCCGTTGAGTTTGCCCAAGAAACTTTCTGCACGAGCGCCAGCCGATGCATTGGCCTATACACATGCAGCACAGCAATGAAGTAATAAAATGAACTAGGCGAGCAAATATTGAGTGGGGCATTTTATTACTTCATTGCTGTGCTGTATGTGTATAGGCCAATGTAGTTGGATCTGTGTTGTAATCTAAATTAATCGATATAAAAAAAATTTGATTAATCGAACACAAACATTTTAATCATTACCAGCCCTAAATTTTATATTAACTGGTTCACACCAAAATATTCCATTTACCCTTAACATGTGCTAAACAATAAACCGGACTTGGTTGAGCTATGTCAGGCTTATGGCATGTTAATTTAATCTGCACACACACTTCTGAATGATCTTTTGTAAGTTGATTTCAAAGAGGACTTATCTGTCTTCATTTGTCATAAACTCTGTTCACACATCTATGTGGATCTAAATGCAGAGATGAATGGAAAAGTTGCCATTTGCCGACATAATAATTGTTCTAGTAACACAACACAATACACTACACAGTGTTTTAATGAAAGATATCAAAAAATTAGACATGGGACTATTGATGTTCTGGATACCACTGAAATGGCTCTGCATGCCCATGGTTGCTGACCCCTGCTTTAATTAGTCTCCTGCTTATCAGCGGATAAGCAGGACTGCATATGTAGACTGCATGGCTGGCAGGTATCTTGCTGTTCAGTCAGGGAAACGGGGTCACGGTATAGCTTGAAGCTTAGAGTGTTCAGCATGCCTCGTATTGTCAAAGCTCACATGTTGTGTGGCCATAAAGAACCAATCTTCT
Source organism: Nanorana parkeri (assembly GCF_000935625.1). Taxonomy (NCBI): domain Eukaryota; kingdom Metazoa; phylum Chordata; class Amphibia; order Anura; family Dicroglossidae; genus Nanorana; species Nanorana parkeri. Next base: position 1,686,493 of record NW_017306934.1, read on the forward strand.
GTGTTTAATGTGAAGAATGAGGTGCCCAAGGAATTCAGTCCCTGTACAATACTACAGGAAGGCTCCTGCCAAGGCGGGCAGCAGCTGATAACATGTTGAGGGTTTAACCCCTTCATGACTGAGGCCCTTTTTTCCATTTTTGCACCCTTGTTATATTCCACATTTTAGGCCTGAAAATGACGTAAAACCCCCCAACATTATATATTTTCTGAATGCCAAGACCCTATAGAATAAAATGGTGGTAGTTGAAAATTTTTATGTTGCGCAATATTAGCGCAACTCCTTATTAAACCCCAAAATTTAGTGACAAATTTAATTAAATGCCCCAAAACACAACAAATTACCCATTTTATTTGCAGACTTACCTTAAAGGGTTTCTAAACCCTCCGCTTTTTTTTGCATATATCTACTGCTAGCAAGCAGTAGATATATGCAAAAAGTTGGGGGGAAAAAACCCCTGCTTTAACAGCGGTTTAAACTTACTCGTGTCTTCTCTGCATGCTCCCGTCCGAAAATGGGAAAATGCACGGGCGGCCGAAAAGCATCTTGGGTCGGGCACATGCACAGTTCACATTTTCAGCCGGCAACGCGAGGAGAGACACAAGGTAAGTCTATTGACGCATGCACCCGCATGCAGATACCGTGGGAGAGTACGTGCCAGCAAGCTCAGAGGAGTCTGCGCTGGATCGGAGATTCGCTGCAACGCTGGAGAGAAGGCTGAAAACTACAGGAGGAAAAAGATCGGATTAAGAGACATAATTTAAGGTAAGTGCTTTAATTAACATTGGGGTGAGGGAAAAAAGAAATTGCCTTTTAATGTCACTTTAAATGATACCTCTTGATCCGATCATCTTCTTTCCAGTAGTTTTAAGCAGTCCCTCAAGCGCTGGTGCCAATCTCTGATCCAGCGCAGATTCCTGGGTTCAAGAGCGCTGATGGAGGAATCCCCCACTGTGTACATTGTATCCTACCAGCGGCCGGCGGCTGCTGCCAGGATATCCAGACAGTGCCGGCAGTTCATGGGCGGCCATCTATGTTTGTTGGAAGATTTTCTGACCGGCTCCTTTAATCAGCTGATTGAGGGATGCTGGCCGAAAGGGTGCCAACCTGCACCCACTCTGCGATTGAACCGGGCAAAATCTGCATAGTGTATAGCCAGCTTTAGAAGTGATCTGCTGCTTCACAGCTTTATGGGGTCCTGGATCCGGTCTCAACTGACCGGATCAAGACCCCTCATGGAAAAAAAACAAATAAAAGGAAGTAAATTACATAAAAGTTGCACTGGCAAAAATTACAGAAAAAAATGATTTTATTTTTTACTACTTCCCTATAAAAATATAATTTGCTACCAAATTAAAGCCTTATTTGTCCTGAAAAAAATGATGTGTAAATTATTAGGGTAGATTGTGAACCCTTAAAGATATAACGTGCTAAGCCGAGATATCACCGAAATGGAAAAAAAATGGTCTGGAACTCAGGCGGTGGAATCTAGGGAGAACAAGGTCCGGGACTCAAGTAGTTAAAAGACCAACATTTTATCAGGTCAGACTGTAAAGTAGAGTACTGTAAATAAGAAAGACATAGATTAATTGAAAGAGGTACATCTTATAATATATCTGATGTGTTTTTGGAAGTCTTAAGCGATGTTAGAGGATGCTCTTTCATACAGTAGACAGAGTAGTGGCTTTCATCCAGTCAGAATTGTGGAATATGAATTTCTTCCCAAGCTTAGATTCTTGCCTCTTCTCATTTCTCTCTGTCTATAAAAGGAAGTTATCTCTCCAGGCATACATGGACATCCTGGGAAAAAGAGGTCAGTGTGCGGAGATGAGAGATAATGAGAAATTCTCCCTGCTGGCAATTTGTTCTATTCACACCAGTGAGCCAATCCTTTGATATTTAATACTTAACATTGACCTCCCTTCTATTTTTTTTTTCCTGCAAGTTTGCAAACAATTACCCTTTCTAAGTACCAGGTACACACGTTGATATTGCCATGGCTGGAGGTTTGTGAATACCTGGATCCCATGCTCTGATAACAGCTCTATATGTCACAGGGGCTGCCTGTTCTTCCTCTGTAGTGATGGGAGGGAGGCATTCCTCCTCAACTGAGGGGCGATTAGGTAATGATGTGAGCAGTGACAGGCCTGGCTTACAGGAAATGGGCAATGCCTAAAGAGCCTGACCAAAGAAAATCTGCAAATCTATAGGTGTATGGCAAGCTTTAGGCCCTCTTTACACTTTGCCATGCATGTCAACATGCTCCATGGGCATGAGTTCATGCAAAGTAGTTAAATGGGACACGCATGTGGCACCATTAGTTGTTAATAGCACCGCAAAGGCGGCAGGCAAAATGTGTATCAAACTGATTCATACATCTTTGTCGCACATAGGGCAGTCAGACATGTGGCAAATGCAACAAAACACACATAAAAGTAACACGTGTTCACATGCACCACAAGTCTTAAAAACTTCCTGCTAGGAATTATTTTAATTTGTACTCCCACTTTAAACAACGCTTTCTAGTCTCTGCAATTCCTGGTGTTTTTCCCAATTCCCTTTTTTATTTCATAAACTGTCTTCTTATCTCCTTTTTTTTTTTTTTTATCTGACGGAACCTTTTGAAAGAACAGCAGTCACCATGAGAAATAGACGATGGCAAAGTTTCTCAAATCACAATTTTCTTATGTTGCCTTTGTTGACATTCGTGAGTGTATTTGTCCTACAGCAGATCTTTTTTTTTTTTTTGTCCTCTGATTTTCTAAATCAACTTAATAATAAGTCTTAAAAAGTTTGGTTCCAGAAATATTGCTAAATTACATTGAAACACCACCTTAAACACTGAACTTGATCCTGCATTGTGACGCTATAATGTACATTTCCACTTCAGCTGTGGGTTTGGAAAAAGATCAAAAATGTCGCCTTGAAGTATTTTTCAATATACTAGTGATTTATATTATTTTATATATTTTATATAATTCTTTTGGATATTACAAACTTTGTGGTCCGCCATTACCTACTTGGATAGCTATATAAATAAATAAAAAACAAGATTTACCCTAAAAATGATAATTTCCCTATAAAGCAGCGCTGTAATTAAATGGATAAATAATAAAAAGTGCTGCCTATATACAACACATTTTTAGGAGTGTTGATTTAAATACTAATACTAAAGAATCTTCAACTACCATACTAAGGTATCTTTAATCATCTCTGTCTGCAAAAGAGTGAAGATCAGACTGGTGATGAGACAGAAAAGTATTGGTATATGTTTTTCTTTAAAGAAGAACTCCAGGGAAACATTTTCTTAACTCTTGATAATGACCTGTTGCCCGGCTTCCTGATTGCTTGTGAAACCAGTGTTTTAGTGAAAGAACACCGGCTTCACTTGCCGAGACAGCCTGGCTTCCTGACCAATCAGGAAGCCGGGCGACGAGTTATGAGGTGCCGTCCGCTGACTGATTGGTCAGGAAGCAACGCTGCCTAGCAACAAGTGAAGCCAGATTCCTAGCCAATCAGGAAGCTGGGCGGCAAGCCATGACCCAGCTTCATGATTGACTAGGAAGCCGGCTTCACTCATTGGTCAGGAAGCAACGCTGCCTAGCAATCAGGAAGCCGGGACACTGATTGGTTAGGGAGACGGTCTGCCTACCAACAAGTAAAGCTGGCTTCCTAGCCAATCAGAAAACTGGGAGTTGGGTCATAAGTTAACCCACCGCCCGGCTTCCTGATTGGAAAGAAAGCCAGCTCCATGCTCCCTCGGCACTGCCGGTCTGAGGGAGATCTCCCTCTGACTGGAAGTTTCGGTATCGGAGGAAAGTATCGAAGCATTTGGGCGAGTTGGAGTACTCGCCCAAATACTCAGTATCGTGACACATATCGATATTGGTATCGATATTGGTGCATCCCTAACAGGTGCTAGACCGCTGGAGAGCTCGGAAACTACTTTGTGTGAGAAAGCCGCAGTTCGACTCAGGGGATTTTAATCCTTGCTAAAGCACATAAAGGATACGTACTCATCCTAATACTTTGAGCCGGCAGCTGTCACGCACTATCTCGATAGATCGAGAACTGAGCGATCACAAACCGCTGATGGCTCAGCTCACAGTCTTCTCCATGCAGAGGGCGGCGACTACCAGTCAGGATCTTTCCCGCTATATGCTAAGTTTGGGTCACAGGAATACCTTGGTAAATGTACTTCTGTGATCCAAAAGAGAACTAAAGACAAAACAAGGTTTGGCTTTGGTTCACTTTTAACAGTGTATTAAAAAAAAAGTAGAAGAACCCGGTTTCATTTGAGTAATCGAGGGTTAGATTGGGTTTCAATTTTTCATCTAGAGACGGTTGCTTTAGAGGTGCCTTTTGAGAACTTCTTTTTTTTTGTATTTTGTTGCAGAGATTTCATTCAGGTTTGGTAGAAGTAAGGACCTCTTAAAATTGGTCCATAAACTTGCATAATTAGTTGGCAAAAAAAGTCAGTTGACTTCCACAAAGAAAAAATAAATACATTGAAAACCTCCATACAAAGAACCATATACACTCCACCCTCCTGTGTTTACAGTAGAGATCAGATGGTTGGAGGACTGCAGAGATGTTCGG
>NW_017306934.1:1691244-1702971 GCF_000935625.1 Nanorana parkeri
AGTTCAGCTTTTAAGAAAAAATGACTTGAATTACTATAGTGCTTCTACTAGGAATATGCCGATACCGAGTACTCGCCCAAATGAATATCGGAACTTTTGGTATCGGGAAGCAGGGTGGCCAGTCGTTACCAGGGAGCATGGTGCTGGCTTCCTGGCCAATCAGGAACCCGGGTGGCACGTAATGGCTTGCCGATCAGCTTCCTGATTGGCCAGCATCCCCACCAACCCGACTGAGTCATTACCTGCCCCTAGGCTTCCTGATGGGCCAGAAACCTCGTCACCTGGTGATTGGGGAGCATGGAGACGGCTTCCCTGCTAATCAGGAAACTGGGGAGTGAGTCATTACACGCCGCCTGCTTCCTTAATGGGACTTTCGGTATCAGCGCGTACCGAAAAAAAATATCGGTACTTGATATCGAAAAACGGTATCGGTGCATCCCTAGCTTTTACTATAAACTTTGTGGATAAATTGCCCATAAGGAGGTACAGGTGGCTGCACACAATAACATGCAGCACCTGTCCCTCCTAAAAGCAGCTCTCTGAATGAGTGTGCACGCCTGTGTGAATGAGCCCTTTGGGTTCATACCATTTTCCGGACCAGATCTGGAACATAGTGCTTAACGTTTTTGCCGCTATTGAATTTTTTTTTTTTAGCTTCAAATGCTCTTACAGGTGCGTTTCATGCGTTCCAGTGCGTTCCATCTGGTCTGGTCTGGAACGGACTGTGCTGGTGGGAACAAAGGCCAGAGATATCATAGGGATACGTTGGGATGCATTTTGGGTCCGGAAACGGTCTGGTGGTAATCTGGATGTGGTGTGAATGGGCCCTTAACATGTGGATAAAAATACAGTGGTACCTCGGTTCACGAACGCTTCTGTTCGCAAACAGGAAGTTCGTCAAAATGTTGCTTCCATTCGCGAACTCTGCATCGGGTGGCAAACACAACCGCAGCTATCTTCCCCACTCTGACACTGGTCGTGGCTTCCTCTCGTCGATATCACCGTCCTAATTCATGTCCAATTCGGTTTGCGACCAGAATCGTGGAACGAATTAAGTTCGTGAACCTTGGTACCACTGTATTCATACTCTAGTATAAGAAAGCTTCTGTTTTGTACTAGCTTCATCATTATGGACATAAAGTTTAATAGGGCTTCTTTTAATGGTGGGGCCCATTTTTTATTTTTTTTTTGCACCATACCATCATCAAATGCCTTCCTAACAATCTGCGATACTTATTTCAATACGAGTCGGGAAGGCTGCTGGCGTGCGCAGTGTAAATTGCGACCGCTACCTATGAAAATAGATTATTAGGCTTTTCATTCACACAGATCTGGCAAATGGTGTTTAATTTAAACCTCTGAGATTTCCATCTACGGTGCTGCATGGAGGCCATTTTCATAGTACGACTGTTATAGCTTCGTTAACTGATCCGGAAATAATGAATTGTGGTGATCATCCAGCTGGAAAATTGCAAGTTTTTTCCATTATATTTTGAAGTTGTTTGTCATCTCCAAAATATGTGTGGGGGTTTTTTTTTTGTAATGTGACACAATTATATTTGCTTTAGTTGGTAATAAAGATTAAGATATTGAATGTATACTGTAAAATGAAAGTTAAATTATTTAAATTTGTATCAAATTATATTGAGCACATGTACAAAATTGAATATTACTGTTATATTAATATTATCCACTTGGGTTCTTTTTTATGGATTTGTTAGACATGTAAGCCTGCAAGAAATTTGGTTAATTTCCTTTTTTGAACTTTCTTTTAATTTTAAATTTTTGGGGATTTTGGTCCGAAAGCCAATTTGTTTCGGTATTCAGATTTTGTCCGAATATGAAATTTTCGAATCGGTGAAATATTATTTATGAATAAAAATGTACTAAGATTTTTTTCTAGCAGCAGCCAGGGCAGTCATTCCAAGATATTGGAAAACAGACATAGTATGGGGGAATAGAAAACGGAATTAAATCGTTTGATGTATATGGAGAAGCTGACGGCTCAACTTTATGATAGAAATTATAGATGTTATGCAACCGGGTCTGTGTGGTTACTATCTAGGGATATTATTAATTATGGGAGTGACAGGACCACAGTATAGAAGACTAAGATAAAGTAATAAACCCTGCTGGGGGGAAAAAAAAATCTGAAGAGGGTAATAATGGTTCTCTGGGGAAAATCTGTATGGTTATGATCCAGGGGAGAAGGGAGAGATAGATGTGTTAAATGGTGTATGGAAATTTTTATAATGGTTATTTCCTTTTTTTCCTTTTATTTTTTTGTATGATTGGGATAATGGGTAAGTTATTTAGGGGGGATGTTACAATATTATAATATATAGGTTACAAAAATTCTAGAGGAGACTCTAAATGGTGGCCTGAAATTGTTTTTTATTGATGTTGGGGGAAAAAAAGAAAAGATATTGTATCCTAGTGGATTAGTAAAACGAGTGGGTTTCAATGCATTGATTTGTAAATGTTACTTTACTCTAGCATAATGGAATGTGGGGGGTGGTTATGTAGGTTAGGTGTATGGGATTTGCATTGTGATCATGGATTTTTGTATGTTATTGTCTAATAAAAATATTAAATATTAAAAAAAAAAAAAAAAAATACAAATTTGTTGCAGAGAAGTGACATTAAAGGTTTTTTTTCTTTTTAACTTTTGAAAGTCCACAGGAACAATAAAAAACAATTAAAAAAAGTGTGGGTTTCCTTCACCCCAATTTATACCAGACACTTTAGGTATGGTAAGAATTTTAGGGGGGGGAACCCAATGCCAAACAAAAAGCATGGGGTTCTCCTAAAATCCCTTACCAGACCCGATCCGAGCAGCAACCTAGGAAAGGGGGGGGTGGGGTGAGTGTTCGCCCCCCCACCCCTCCATACTAGGCCACATGCCTCCAACATGTGGAGGGTGCTTTGCTAGGGGGGGGACCCCCTGTCAAAGCACCTTGTCCTCATGTTGGTGAGAACAAGGGCCTCTTGCCCACAACCCTGGCCCAGTGGTTTCGGGGTCTGCAGGCCGGGGTCTTATAGGAATCTGGGTACTCCTTTTCATAATTGGGGTACCCAGATTCCACCCCCCTTGTGAATGAGTAATTGGTAGTCGTTACCCTACTCATTCACAAATACAGTAAAATGGTAAATAAACAGACCACACCGTAATACAAAGTCCTTTATTAAAAAAAGGAAAAAACAAAGTCTTTTATTTAAAAAGAAAATGCCCATCGATGTAATCCACAGGTCAAGAGCATCCTGCTCAGCTTCTGGCAACCAATTATGTCACTGGTTGCCAAGAGCTGGGCGCCGGCATAGAGGAGATGTGTATGGACTGTACACATCTCCCCGCCTGGCTCTTAGAAACCTGGGATGCTTTAAACCATAAAGGGGCCTGCCACCCCCACCCCCCTGTGACCCAAAGAGATGTCTCAGGCTGCCTCATTATAGCCATGGCCATTGCTTCATTCCCTGTGCCATGTGACAGCTCTGGACCAATCACCAAGCGCATAACAGGTAGGCGAGTGGGTCACACACTCCTCCTCAATACCAGGAAGCATCCAGTATTATTTTTGCTTCAGGAGGTCAAACAAAGCAGTGGGGATGCAGAATGAGTATGTGCTGTTGGTGGCACTGCAGTTAAAGTAAACCTTTAAGTTTGCTTTAGCATCTAAAATGTTTCAGCCTTTTTGATTTAAACACTGATTCAGGCTCATCGGAAGCTTGTCGCTATATCTAATAAGTGAACTGCTGTATATCCAACTCCTTGGTGACATGTTCCCTTTAATGTTCTCTGCTCATTGGCCATTGATTGGTGTAGGAAATCACCTCTCATTACTCTCCATATGCCCACAGCAAGGTATATCATTGTAACACAGATAATATTTTTTCAGCACAGTCAGCTGTATTGTGTCAGTAGATACTCTGTTAACAATCTAATGATTACTCACGAATAATTATATGTTCCTACATGATGGCAATTTCATGTTGATAAAGTGGTAAGCTCAATAATGAACATGGCGCTTTTTTAGAAGAAGTGAGGGCTTAGTAATATCCCTTTGCAGACAGTACTGATGTACCCCAGAATGATGTACCCCAGAATCCAACGGGTGATGTACCCCAGAATCCAACGGGTGCTGGAACAACCGGTGGATGGGACCACGGTATACAATCTAGAAGATGTGTCCACACACGATTCTGCTTTTTATTGTATGACATTATTGACCCTTTGTCTGATGAAGAGGCCCATTGAGGCTCGGCAACATTGCACTAGACATGTGCGATTCATTTTGGAAAAATGTGTTTTTCAGATGAATTTTCATTATTCGGAGATTCAGATGTATCCGATTTTCCAAATAACGGAAATTACGAATGAAAACTAATCCGAATTTCCAAAAACGACATTTTGGACGAAATTAGTCGGTAGTCTGTACGAATTTCCGTTTGTGGACGAATTTTCATTGCAGCAAAGTAATATTTAAGAAAAAAATAAAATAATTTGTAGTGTCTCTTTGCTGCAACGAAACAAACGCCAAACTGAAACGAAACTTCGTGACTAATTTCATCCAAATCCCGAAACAAATGGACTTTCGGACCTGAAACCCGAAAAACGAAATAACGCAAAATCTGAATTGAAACTAAACTAATTTTTTGCCGGTGCACATGTCTACATTGCACCTATGTCATTCTAAAGGAATACGAATAAAGATGACATTCCAAAACAGAATGGCGTTAGAACAACATATATTATAGAATGCCTCCTGCCTGGTGCCACCACTTGTGCCCTTTCCTGAGGGCTAGGGTGTTCCAGGTCTTTTAAAATCCTAGTGGATCCTGACCAACTAGATTTCTTGTAATCTTTTTACGGATAATAAAGATGGAACGTTGTCCTTCGCAACATCCTTGGTGACCAATCGGGTTCATTGTTTAGTTTTCCAAGAGAACAGATGAAACCTTAATGGTCCATTTTTTTTGAGCCACCTTTTTTTTTTTTTTCTCACCAGTTGCCTTAAAGAATCAGATTTCCAGGTAAATATTTCCTTCTAGATCGGGAAATGGTCTTAAAATTATCTATAGACCTGTATGAGAAGTTTTCAATGGGAACTGTAGGGTTGAAACATCTACCAACTTTTATCTCTGGGAAGCTCCAGTGCTGAGATTTCCTTGCCATGTTTGTCTCCAGCCGCTCTGACTAAGCTCTAACAAAGCAATGAAAGCTTATTTAAGGATCTTTGTGACTTGGGTTACCGTACAGTTGTTGCAGTACATTCACCTGATCCATGCTTTTATTTATTTTGTGAACTGAATTCCTTTTCAATTGTAAACATTGTAAAGCAATGTGCGGTAGTGAAAATACAACTATTACTTTCTAATTTGTTGCCTTCTGCCTTTTCAGTATGAATCCCATTTGGAAGGGAAGAAAACAGAGCACAGAGGGAAGGGAATTGACTGTGCTGCTCTCACCTGCATGGTACAACTGGCTCAGATCATTGTAGGTGGTGGTCTCGGATTCCTGGTCATCCTAGCTGGAAGTGTGGTGGTAGTCGTCATCTCCGCCTCCACAGTGTCACTCATTGGCTGTTGTTTTGTTGCTATATTTGTTCGATATGTTGAATAAAAAAAAAAATCTTATTTGAATGTTTTTATTGCACCAGTGAACCTTTTATGACTGGTTAGTTGATCTTGTTCCATGGATGTTGGGATGCTTTAACTGGTGCCATGCCATGTTGTAATGGTCTGACTGGCAGCACATAGGTCTTATTTACAGTTACCATGCCTTTTGCAGGACAAAATGATGGTGTATCTGCAAAGATCCCATCTGACTTCCTAATACTCATCTTACCAGTGCTCCCTCGCCACTCCTTTTTTCTATTGTAGCTAGCACTGAAATCACTGCAGCAGCTTGGGAGAGGGAGAAATTACAACATGTATAGCTCGCTCCCATCATGCACTACAATCCCACTTTCAGTTTACAAATTTGTTTTGAAATCGTAGTCCATCACAGGAGTGAGCTTGGAGCGGTGTCTACTTTACAACACAGACAGAGACCATGGGGAACAAAAGTAGCTACCCTCCAGAAGGAAGGACAGTGTCAGCACCAATTCAGAGATGATTTGAGGATCTATAGCCAAGTGATACACAAATAAGATACATTTTTGTTAATAGTTAAGGTAGTTGAATGCAGTTTTGTGGGTTAACTCCTGAGTCTAGTGTTACTTGAATGTCTAGGTTATGAGATAAAAGGAAAACTTAGTGTAAGATTAAGGGCTTAGTTAAAGCAGGGGTCCCCAACCCCTGGACCGCAGACCAGTACCGGTCCATGGCCTGTTGGGAACTGGGCCGCAGCCACCAGCAGTCTACTCGGGAGTCCCACTCCCCATCAGAGTTGCTTTACCCAATGGGCCCACATCCACGGCTTTCACTTGGCTCTTTGCGGCCACGCACAACTCTTTTCAAGCGGCCACAAGGAACTGTCCATGCTTGAGCTCCCTCTGCCTCCTGTCGGATCACTCCGTCCATCCACAGTGCAGCAGCGGAGAGATCTCTTCGGTCCTGATAACGGAGCAGAGCTGAGGAGAAGGAGAAAGCACATGTGTGACTACTGGCAGCCCGCTGGAGATCTGTGAAATATGCTCCTAACCTCAGTACAGGAACTTCTGCCTTACTGTGCGTGACCCTGCATGCTGCTGATTGTATATGGCACCGAGGCTGAGCAATCATTTTTATGAGAATACAAGTTACTAATCTTTACATTGCTGAGCATAAGCCCCCCCACCCTTTGGTGCATGGAAACATTTTCTTTCACAAATCCGATGCCTGGTGCCAAAAAAGTTGGGGACCGCTGAGTTAAGGGACACGTTTGGGTTAAGTGTTAGGGTCAGATTAAGGATTAATGTTCAGGATTGTTTTGATATTGGGTGGGATTTCAAGCTGAGCTCCAGGCAAATTTAAGAGACAAATTAATGAAGCTCCTGAATACATTCATTCAATATAGTTTTGCCATGTATGGACCGAGCACAGGCTTACAATAAAGGAAAACTATCATGGTTTTTGTTCATTTTTGCTTGTAAAGTTTACAAAAAGATTCATACGCAATTGTTTTAGGTTTTAGTTTTTTATTGAATATCACTATTTTAGAAATTACGATTTAGTACAGGGTGCATCTGTGACATTCACTTTGCATGCGGGACTGTGTACTAGGAAATGCCAGTGCCGCTTCCATACCTATTGGCTGTCCCTTTTTTAAAAAAATCTAGTGGCTGTCATTTCTGAGCTCCTTCTTGAAATCTGCAAGTTGTCTGTGGCTTCAGTATTACCCGAGTCAATGACCTGGAATAAGCATACAGGTTGGAAAATTCAGAGCTCCGTATCTGCATTCGTGTTCTAAGTCAGTGTCACAGAATATACTGAAGATAACACATGAACATGAGAACCAGGAAAATGGTATTTTCAGAACGGTAGGTACTTGGTGCCAGCCTCTATTTCTTCTCAGTGCAAGTTTCCTTTAAAGCAAAACCATGCGTTTACAATACAGGGCTAAGTACGGGTTTGCTTTACAGACTAGTGCAATGTTTTTACAGATTCATAAAGAAAAAAAGAAGCATTTTTATCCTTCTACCAAGTTTTTAAATCTTCAGTGTTTTTGCAATGACCATTTGATGTAATATTCCCGACTTTTACTCGATATTCTGGTTTCTACTCTTCATTACTGATGAGCTGATTGCTGTGCTAGACTAAACAACCTTTAACAAGACTTCATGGATAGATACGCCACTAATTAGAATCCGCAGGAGCGCCATAAATATTGACATTCACAGATTTTGGTTTTAGCACAGATAATATGACAACCCGGATAATTAAGAGAATGGCATGTGCAATATAATTAGTGGGGATTTACTGACTGCAGAATCATGGAAACAAATTGACAAAATGCTCAAAATGTAAATTAAAGAAAAACTATTGTATATTTCTATAATTTATTGTAAAGATTAGCAATTTTTTTTTAATGTAAGCTATAAAGACGATTATAGATGCCCCCTATAGAGCATTCTTTCTCAACCAGAACAGAGTTTCTTTGGTCTTAAAGTGACATTAAACCCTCAGATTTTTTAACATAAACCAATACTGTAATGTGCGCCTTACTGTAATCCATGGTTGTTTCCCTTCTCTTTGCTGCTCTTCCTTTTAAATCCTCATGTCTTCTCATGCTTGGGCAGAACTTCCCTTTTTTAGCTCGGCCTCTTCCTGTAGTGCTTGCTCAGGTTACAAGCCTATGCAAGCGTATACACAGACACCGTATATCGATTCCTGAGACAAGGCAGTCTGCTGCAAAACAGAAGTTCTGCAGAGCATGAGAACAGATAGAGTCTTTAGGGATCGCCTAAAGACAGTCAAGGTGGGCGACAGACGAACAGGTTGGGGTAAAGAATTCCAGAGGATGGGAGAGACTCTAGAGAAGTCCTGGAGGCGAGCATGGGAGGAGTTGACAAGGGAGCTGGAAAGCAGGAGGTCTTGGGAAGATCGGAGCCGACGGTTAGGGTGATACTTTGAGACCAGGTTTGAGATATAGCCGGGGGCAGAGTTGTGGATGGCTTTGTAACTGATTGTTAATATTTTGAATTTTATCCTTTGGTCTATTGGAAGCCAGTGCAGGGATTGGCAGAGGGGGGTTATGTCATTGCATCTGGATGTGCCTTCCTTTTGGTTTCCATTACACAGTGTTGTCCAAAACACATAGAGAAACCTCTGTCACCTAAAAATGGAATAGGGAAACGAGTAATGTTCTAAGATCCAAAACGGCTCAAATTCAAACTTTACTTTGAACCAATTTTGTTATACATATACATGAGTCTAGGTGATGAAGGAAATCAAAACATAAACAGCAGGAAAGCAGACTAAGTGCAATCCAAACATTTCAAAAACTTCGGTAATCATGGGTAATGGTCTGTCAAAGATGTTCAGTAGGGGTTATATATTCTGATGTGCCTTTTTGGACTCCTAGCCAACACCTGACATCAATAATATGTTCTATGTATGAAAAATACACTAAAGAGTTGTGTAAGAAACTGTTATTGCTGAGGTTTTGCTTGGAATTCACCTTTAATTTTAAAGTGACACTAAACCCAGGAGTTAAATCTTAAAGATGCATTCAAGCACCTTAACTATTAACAAAAATGTATCTTATTTGTGTATCACTCGGCTGTAGTTCCTCAAATCATCTCTGAGTTGGTGCTGACACTGTCCTTCCTTCTGGAGGGGGCTACTTTTGTTCCCCATGGTCCCTGTGTGTGTTGTAAAGTAGTCACCGCTCCAACCTTGCTCCTGTGATGGACTACAATCTCACATTTAGTTCACTAATTTGTATTGAGATTGTAGTCCATCCTACTGGTCTGTAGAAGAGACATAAAGATCTTTATGGGCCCTTAGTACTTCAAGCCAGACCCAGGGGGAATTCAAATTGAAATCTTTGACAATTAGGCAAGGAATGAGACCAAGAAGAAGACATCACCTGCCTATATACTGGAAGAACAACTTGGAAATGGCATAGAGGTGAGTCATATTTATACAGCGAGCTAAAATGTATCCTTTTGTGAACAAGAATAAAGCTTATCAGCTTTCTAAGAACTTATAATGCTGCAACTATATGAAGCACCTTATAACGCTCTAAAGCCATTAGGTTCTGAGAAAAACAATCCCCCATGATCTTTAAAGCCCAATAAAGCCTCATACCTTTTTATCTCTTTATAGTCCTGACCCGATGCATATTATTATGATTTGTGGCTACTCTGCAACACACACAGGGACCATGGGGAACAAAAGTAGCCCCCCTCCAGAAGAAAGGACAGTGTTAGGAACCAATTTAGAGAGGATTTGAGGATCTACAGCCGAGTGATACACAAATACGATACATTTTTGTTAGTAGTTAAGGTACATGAATACATTTTTAAGATTTAACTCCTGGGTTTAGTGTCACTTTAAATTAAAAATTGATACCATTTATGTACCCAAGTCATATAATCCTCCACAACTCTTCTGCTTGGAGTGAAGACCCAAGATACAACAATGTAGTCTAGGCCCACCACCCTTCTTCATGATGTCATCACACTGCAGGCAACACTCGAATGGGAACACAAAGAAGTTTAGTGTCACTTTAATTTTCCATATTTGTGTGCATTGACAATATTATAATGCCCTGCACTCGTTACTGAACATTTTCCTTTACCACTTTTTATTGTTATTGATACATTTCCAACCTTTCCATCATATTTTCTTAAGGCAAGTGTTGTGTTGAAGTTTATTTTATTGAAGTAATAAATATGTTCTGCATTCTTACCTCTGTAGCTACATCATGTATAGTTCTCGGGTACAGACGATTAAAACCGTAATTCACTTATATTCATTATGATGGAAAAAGGCCTGCAGCCAGTTATTTGTTTACCATAGCCTAGCTGAATAATCAATGACAAAATCAGATTATTGCCTATATTTTTCTCCGCAAGCTACCCTTGCATTAAATTATGTGAACTCAAAAGCAGGAGCATATAATGTGATAAGTCCACATAAAGACCTTAGACCATTTTCTGGTTGGTGTAAAATATGCGCACGCTGGTGACGTATTTGACTTGTAAAAGTAATTGCCTCTTTTACAATCTGTTTATAGTAAAATAATCTATTTCAATCTTCAAAGGTAACATACACCACAGTTTTGTAAAGAGAACATGTCAAAGTAGAAACATGGAATATGCCATTGCTGACTTGTCTTCACAGGTGCAAGATACAGAGATGGCTTTTTGTTATTATCTTGAGTAACTAGCAAGTCATTAATAGAGTTATAGTTTGCAACAGCATGTTGGATGGGATGTCAGATTTTTCAGTCTTCACTGACTAGAGGCATGTTTCAGGTCAGTAATTTAAAGGTTGAAGCCAAAATAAGAATGACTGCCCCAAAGCATACAATATTCCATAGGTTTCCTTTGAAAGTAGCTACATTTCCTCTAAGAAAATGTAGCTAAAAGTTCCCTGCAATATAATAGATAATATACTCACCTCTCCAGCAGCCAATGTCTGCAAAACATTTGCTCTGTTTCATTACTGCAGCCTTGGCCAGGCTCTTCTGCATTTGACACTTCTGGGAGAATCAGATGCTTGAGTCCCCCACCTTGAACTGTAGTTCCATTCTCAGCTACACGGGATAATCCATGTGATATCCCATAAACTGCCTATCAGGGAGTTAAGTGGTCTGAAGCTCTCTTTTTAACAACTGTGTGGGTGTACAAAGTGGGAAAACAGCAGTACAACAGTATAACACTGTCCAGAGCGCCTTCTATCCAAAATGGCTAAAGTCGAGGGAGCACCACCATGTATATACACCTTAAGAGCTTGGACCACTCATAACACCAGCAGTTTTCAGAGCTGCACACTCAGCCAGTGCATCCATACCTCCCAACTGTCCATTATTTAGAGGGACTATCCCTCATTTGGAGCAAATCCCTCTTTCCCTCTTCGTTTCTTCTTCTTCTTGGTCTAATGTACATATATCTATAAAAAAAGTTCTATTTAACTACCAAAAGTGTTATTCTCCACTACAACCTTCATCTTCTCTCTTCATTATCCTGTTTTCCATTTCGAAATATAAAGTTAACATAATGGTGAAAAAAACAATTCTGGTTTTAACCAATCATGTTTGGCACATAAATGATCTATATAAATGGGGGGGGGGGGGGG
>NW_017306934.1:1703451-1715712 GCF_000935625.1 Nanorana parkeri
GGGGGGGGGGGGGTGGCAGGGGTGTGTCCATTGCCTAAATACATTGTCCTGGAAGGTGTCCACTTTATAATCTCAGAAAGTTGGGAGGTATGCCCAAACTGCATCCAGAAACACTTATTGGGTTATCTGAGCACATGGGCGTAGGATACTCAATCCCACCTTCTGCAGACATTAACCAGTTTCTCCCAATTTAGTCCAGAAGGCTTCACACATGCTTCTCCAGGAGTTCAATCCTCTCTGACTCCTCCGCAGAGCCTAGAACCAGGTGGAAATCTTTCCTTCTATTGCACTCACTACACTTATATAGACTCTAACAACCTAATGCCCAGTCTTCCTTCCATCACAACCAGCACCCACTTCATTTCTTACTCCACAGATTTCTTTGATAACACATGAGATGATGAAGACTCAAAAAAAGAGAATGCTTTGAATGATAGCCCTACATATTCACCTACCATACTATGGTGAGTAAATAGAGTTTAAAACCCTTAAAGACTCCCCTTACAAGTGCAATGTCTGCCATGAAGTGAATGATATCTATATAAAAAAGGTATTTGGCATCTTCCCTGTGTTCCCCCCAATCCTTGTTTTGTGCTAGTTAGTACAAGACTAGTTAGATCCTCCTTGTTTTTCCCCTTTTCCTTCTGAACACTGTTAGTCATCACAGAGACAGGGATTAAGAGAGTCATTGGCTTTCTATAATTAAGGCCACTGGAAACACATTTTCTGTACTGCACTTATCTAAATTAAAATTGCACTGGATTCAATTTCAGTGTCTTATTGAAGAGTTAAGCTGCTTGTGGATGGTGCCACGTCAGCAGGTTAATATACTGTCTGACCATATCTAGATCTTTCAAGGTATGTCAATGCATTTAAAACAAAATATATACACACACAAATACTGTACTACTAGTGGCTAATTCTGCATCTCATTTAATTAAAAAGCACAATACTGCTGTATTAAAATAAAGAGCTGATGAAATCATTAACGTGAACCCTGGACAAAACTTGTGTGATGTTGACATCCCTGCAGGCAGCTGATGGACAAACCCTTATGCCATGCTTGCCTAGGTGAGGAATTTAAGAGGGGTGGGCTGCACTACTATAGAAAAAGTATTGGCTTTTACTAAAATGAACGCACTGCTATTTGTAAGAGGGAGGGGTAGGGAGTAGATGAGTGGAAGTTGATTTAATTGGTAAAGGGTCGCTTTATTGTGGTCTGTACCCCTATTGGGAAGATTATTTCTCTGTCCTGATGACTCCTGTCTCTGGAAAAAAAAAATCTCTAATTTTACAGGTCTCATCAAAGCATACCTAGGGTTAAAATTTCACACCATGAGTACAGCTGTCCCACAAGAATAAATGAGGTCTGTGTAACGATTTCACTGCGTAAAAAAAAAAGCTGGCCAGAGGAATTCTTTTTGAAGGCAGTACGCCAACAGGCAGGTACCCACAGCAAACTTTGCTGGGTCAGGGCCAAAGGTAAATACTACATTACTGGGTGGGCTGCATTCAGAAACTGGGGGGCATTTATTAAAAGACAATGTCACCAAAAGTAAAGGTGTGCTTTTAAATTGTGACTAGGCTATGGGCATTCAACTATTTACTTAGGCTGGGTTCACACCTTGGCGTTTTATGTATGCGCGTTTTACACCGACGTTTTTCAGGCGTATTGTGAAGCGCTTTTG
The DNA here is from genome assembly GCF_000935625.1 of Nanorana parkeri. NCBI lineage: Eukaryota > Metazoa > Chordata > Amphibia > Anura > Dicroglossidae > Nanorana > Nanorana parkeri. Next base: position 1,705,140 of record NW_017306934.1, read on the forward strand.
CGTGTTTTTGTACATTAGAAAACGCGCATTTTTTGATTGACTACAGAGGCGTCCAATGAAAATGAATTCTGTGATTTACGGAGGCGTCCAATGGGAAAAACTTCCTGAGTCGCAGCATTTCCTTTTCCTGTTTCTTTGTCTGAAAAGGACCGTGTGCTGTGTGCAGTTTCTTTGTTGGAGAGGAGAGTGTGCTGAGTGGAGTGATTATGGATCTTGTGAAGAGACGACGAAGTGCAGCAATCATTGTGGCATTGCGGCTTATTCGTTTGAGGAGAAAGAGACAGAGCAGGCAAAGGTTCTGGGTCCATCCTATCATTGCCAACCGCCCACAAAGAGGCCAATTTTGGGTGATGTATGAGAACCTCCGTGGCCATGAGGAGAAATTAGTTTCGTATGCACGCATGTCCATGAACAGGTTAGTACACATACAATGCTTGTTGATTATTATTGATAGAAATGCTAATGATAACAAATAAAGTTAATTGCTAGTTTTGACCACCTACTTTTGTATATGTTACAGTTTTGATGAGCTGATTCGTTTGATGTCTGTCCATTTGGAGCGCCAGGACACGTTTATGAGAGACAGCATTCCACCAGCCGAAAGATTAATCATTACTTTGCATAAGTTCACAAACATCACTCCTATGTTGCAGTGGTTGTAGCTATGACATGAGTTATTCATATCGAATTGTACCCTGGGTGTGTTTGTTATATGCATGTTGACGTATGGCATCTGTGACCCTGCTACATATGTGTACCACAACCATAACTTAAAATAAGTTTAAACCTTTTCAAACAGTAACCCAAAAAAGACACAAACTCATTGTAAAATAGTCTAAAATCTTTATAAAATCTAAGATTTAGGTATAAAAGTGCTATAAAAATTATAAAAATTCAAGCAAGGCCAGAACCGCAGCCAAAGGGGAAAGGCATTTTTCCTGCTCAACTGGGCTCAACATACCAGAAATTGAAAATGGTGCCTATAAACAAACCGCGGGAATACAGGACTTTGAGTGCCAAATTTTTATAAATTTTGATAATTTGGGAGCGCAAAGTTAGGCTCGTCCACCTGCATGTCCTCCCTCATTCCACGTGTGGGAAAGCCAGCTGGTATATGTGTGGTGGATGTGGAGCCATGTGCCAGGCTGGTGGAGGGAAAAAAATATGGGGAATGTGGGCGTGGGTGCCATGTTTCGGGGTGGTGCTGGAGGTGCATGGGTGTGTGTGGGTATGGTTGGGGTGTGTGTGAGTGCATGGTTGTGACATGCTGAGGTGGATGTCTGATTGGTGGGGCCGGTGTGGGTGCAGTGGTGTGTTGTGGATACTCGTCTGGGAAAATTTCGGAGTCGATAGCTCGGGTGATTGTGTCCCGTATTGCCCTCTGCCTGTTTAAAGGCACCATTTCCAGTTTTTTCTCCAAGCTGAGCAGGAAAAGTGCGGATTGGGACAGTTGGGGTACAGGATGGGCCACCGAGTCAAGGAAATCAATTAGTCTGTCGTCCTCGCGTTCGCCCCTCTGTCTACGGGGCCTAAGCACTGTCCTCCTTCGTACAGCTACCCTGGCTTGTGGTGCAGACGGGGTAGGTGTCACTGCTTCTGCTGGTGGTGGTGTGCTGCTTGGTGGGGGTGGTGGTGTGCTGCTTGGTGGGTGTGGGCTCTGTGGTCCTGGAGAGAAGGACGGCTCAGTGGCCTGTGTTCTAGAGTCCTCGTCGTCCTCTTCCTGCCTCTGACTAGGCCCCCAGCTACTGTGTGTGCTGTAACGAGTAAAAAACAATACATTATTATGTGTAATATATTATTAAACGCATGTTGCATTAAACTATATTCATGAAATGTTGCTTGTAATTGACGTGTCTTACATTTGCATTTCCGTGCAAGGAATCAAAAAAGCCAGCTGCTCGGCGTGGATGTAGCGACAAGGGGCACTGGCAGCCTAACCACTTCGGTACTCCCTCTCTTTGCGCCGGTGGCGAGTAAATGCGTCCTTCACACTCTTCCACTTGTTTTTAATTATATTCACTGTGAAAACAAAATTTGTACATGAACTAATTATTGCTTTTATCTTTCATTTCTTAGGTATTTAGCTACTGGCCAGCCTTCACTATGCGTTCATGATTGGCAAATCTACTGCAAGCAAGATCATCCAGGAAACCTGCTGTGCGATTTGGGATGTCCAAGCCCACCAAGGAGGAGTGGGTGCAAATTGCAGAACTTTTTGAGACGTCATGCAATTTTCCAAACTGTGTGGGAGCCATAGATGGAAAACATATTCGCATCATAAAGCCTATTGGGAGTGGCAGTCGTTTCTTTAATTACAAGAAATTTTTTTCTATCGTTCTTTTTGCCGTAGCAGATGCGAACTTCTGCTTTCGCTATATTGATGTGAGATCCTACGGCAGCAGCTCAGACTCTGCGGTATTTGCCCATTTGGACTTTGGACTCATGCTGCGCCATGGGGATCTGGACCTCCCGGGGAACACCGCGCTGCCTGGTACCGCTCAACCTGCAAAGCCCTTTGTATTCGTAGGAGACAAGGCATTTTGCTCTTGGTGAGCATTTAATGAGGCCCTACTCCAGTCGTGGGCTGAGCCTGGAGAAGAGGGTGTTCAATTATAGTCTCACCAGAGCACGCAGGGTGGTGGAGTGTGCCTTTGGAATACTCTCCAATAAATGGCGCTTTCTGCAATAAATAAATGGCGCTCGCCAATCAATCTTAAAATAGAAAACGCCATCTCTGCGGTGAAGGCAGCTTGTGTCTTTCACAATTTTGTGCGTCGCAGAGATGGCTTTCTATTTGACGATTCATTGGTGCATTGCATGGAGAGTAGCCATTGGCGCGGCACCCGTGGTACAGCGCATGGTACCACCATTCGGGACCAATATGCAGCATATTTCATGGCACCTGAGGGGGAGGTGTCATGGCAGATGCAGGCAATCCAGTCATGATTTCAACCATTTATCCTTGTTATTACCTAATAAATTCTATTTAAATATAAGTTATATCTGAGCATTGTTTTTTGTCATGCACCACATTAAATGCACTTGAACACAGAACACACAAAAACACTGCACGCAGGTGACAGGAAAACACTGCACGCAGGTCGCATGATAAAAGGTCGAATTGCTATCATGCGACCTGCGTGCAGTGTTGTCATGCTTCCTGCAAAACACTGCATGCAGGTCGCATGATAACAGGTCGAATTGCTATCATGCGACCTGTTATCATGTGACCTGCGTGCAGTTTTCCTGTGACCTGCATGCAGTGTTATCATGCGACACTGCACGCAGGGCGCATGATAGCACTGCACGCAGGTCGCAGGAAAACACTGGAAGAACATGTTAAAAATAATGGAAACGCTGGAAATGTACCTTTTGCTGCCTTCACTTGCCTTGTGAAACCCTCCCAATCAGGGAATGTCATCTGGGCAACTTCTTCCCACGAACGCCGCCTGATGCCCCTATTTTTGTAGTCGGCATGTCTCATGTCATATAAACACGGTCTTGTCTTCACCAGTCGTATGAACGCCTCTGTATCTAGAAGTAGGCCACATTCTGCAGAATCTTCCATGATGCTTCCTCTTTGGACGAAAAATGCAGACTGCAAGCCTGGGGTGGAGTCTGTGGCCATGTGCTGAACGGGCGTTATAGGCACGATTTTGGATGACGCAAACACTATTTACGCCCGTTCACGTCGAAGTCTATGGCCGCGAACGCACTACAAAATGGCCCAATACGCCGCAAAGAAGCTCCTGTACCTTTTCAGGCATAGGCCGTTTTGTAGTGCGTTCTGACGGGCTGAAATACGGAAAGGTGTGAACCATACCCATAGAAAACAATGGGATTTTCATGTTTGTACGTTCTGTAGAGCGTTCATAGAGCGTTGAACGCGCGACAAAACGTAAAGGTGTGAACCTAGCCTTAGTCTTATCAAGCAGTACGTAAGCTTAAAAACAATGCTTCACTGATCGCTGTAGCTGCAGGCACTGTGGAGGAATTCATCCTCAAAGTTCACAGCAGGAGCACTAAAGTAATTTAAGTCATCCTGTACAGGTGGCCATACACCTTACAACCATCGCACGACTTTCGTTGTGCGATGGTTGTAAGGTGATTAAAAGTTCATACGACCTGCCCATCTTGGACAGGCGGATTGTACTTGCGATCATCGCAAGTCCTCTCCGCTGACGGGAGAGCTTACAGATGATTGTATTGGTGAGCGCGCAGTGTGCGCTTGTGCACCTCGGCCCGTGCGGCTTACGTCTTGCGATCGCGCTACCAAACCCGACGAAAATCGTATGATTTCCGGCGGGTTTTCTAGAGTGCTCGTAATACGAAAATCGTGCGACCGTACAGTGAATGCGGTCGCACGCTGCCCATACACCTTACGATTATCGTGCGACCTGATTTATAATCAGGTTGACTTTAAAAAAAGGGCTGAGAGCCAAGAAGAAGGGGGAGCCCATAAGGAGCTGGGGAGGATTGGGGAGCACAGAGAGGGGCTCAGGGCTGCAAGAAGCCTGATCCTTCACAATGCCACTGTTCTGTCTCAACCACCGATTTATGTATTTGAACACATCTCCTGAGACTCATCTGTATGGATAGTATGACAACAGGCAGGGCCTAACTCACCATGAAGACTGACAGTGGAATCCAATGTAGATTAATCAGGCTTGACAATACAAAGAGAGTAATTCCTTGTCATTCTTAGAGGTTGAAAGACATTTCTATCTGGAAGCCTTGTAACACCATATATAGAACCCTCTTAACACAGTGAAGGAGAAGGGCAAAATAAATTGGGGAGGAGAGGCTGGGAGTGTCTACTAGTAGACTGTACCAATTTACACAAAACAGTAGGGGTGGAATGGTGGAAGATTCCAATGTATACAGAAATTAAGCTGTAGTAATGCTAATCTACCACAAGTTGTCCGGAATATACCATAACACAATGGCATGCAATGAATACATAGCAGTGAAATAGAAATAACAGAAAATAATGGTGGCTGTTGCAGCAGGGTCACACTTTGGACAGAGATGCGACACATCTATGTACTTTATCAGTGTGCATATATCTGTCCCAAAGTTTGTCTCGCGATCCAGCGCCAGTTTCATAGGTTGGTACCAGAATGCTATGCTGCCTTGTACGTGAATTTGGTGCAAATAACGACACCATTCCTGTCAACCAGTGAGAACCTTTTCTTATGTATCTCAATGACCCTCTTTTTGTATTCCCCTGACTGACTTTTTGCGGTGGTATTTGCATATATTTAGGTGGCCCACACACACACTGCATACCCCCATGTGACTTGAGTGAGCTCTTGTGATAGGTCGCTCAGTTACCAAAAACATCATTAAAGTTTTGTGAAGTTGGTCCAATTTACTTTTTATAATAGTGTAGCCCACATCACCTTCTGTGAGGTGGCTACTAGAAATGTAGTGATTGCCAGGGCTGTAGTCAGTCTGGCTGAATTATAGTTGGTATTTATCTGTTTAATTCCAGGTGTTCTGCATTGATTGTACCTGCCTGGGTGGAGTGTGACTCTGCTGCAGTGTGGGACAGCCAATGGGGGACTCTGTGAGTGTGTGTGCAGTCCACCAGCCAATCACTGGGGCTCTGATAGCCAGTGTTGCATGCTGGGTAGGTGCTTATATACTCCAGGGAATTGCCATGTGCTCAGTTCTAGTCTGGTTCCAACCATGAATTAGTCCAGGTTGGGGTGCTATCCAGCCTGCCTCCAGGGATACTTGTGTGTGGGAAAGGCTCTGTTAGGCCTCAAGCCTAGAGGAGGCCTTTGTTTCTATTTGAGGAGGGCGGTTAAATGCTAATGGGGCAATTGGTTACCAAAGCCCCTAGACATGCTATGGTTATTCTGGCGGCTCCTTCAGGGGTGAGCGCTACATTAGTAATCATATTTATGTTTAAAGGATAATAATTTCTGTACCCTATTTTTGGTGTTTTATTCCACGGTCGGATGACCACTTAGCCTCCCTTCCCATTCCTCTTCCTGAGTGACAAGGGCGGGCTGAAGGAAGGCCGCTGAAAGATGTCTTGAACACCACCTTAGGCCCATTTTACATGGGCGGCGTCCGTTCCAGTCACCAGAGGATCCGTAAACAGATCTGATCTGATTGGAGTAGTATGGAACAGATGTGACTTTTGTGACATCGGTGTCAGCTCAGTGGCCTTACTCTATCACTGTACATGAATTGCACTAAAATCACAGATTCCAACCTACTAGTCTGCTAGTGCTCCACTGCTCAACACAGCCAATTATATCCTGTGTTTTGGCAGTGAAGATTCTTTTTTGGAGCTGCGGTCAATCAAGCAAAGGTGCCGGGCAGGGGAACGTGGTGGGAGAACTGACTGCCGGCTGCAAGCATGGCGTGTTTTAGCATTGGGTCCTGTAGCTCTAATCGGCAATTCCTGGGTCAAAATGCATCAGGAAGAAAAGGGAACTTCCATTTTACAACACATAAGGGAGTAGTGAAAGAAAATAAAACACTTACAAAATAATTTATTTTTACGGCAATTCATTTCAGTACAGCGCTGCATGACGGAATAAATGTCAGTTAAAGTACCGCAGCGCTGAATACTGAAAAATGGCCTGTATGGGAAGGGGGTTTAACACCGCGGATGTCAACTGGTTAATGAAATATCTATTTTAGGCCTCATTCACACTGATAAGAGCCGGCCCGTACACATCCGTGCGGCGTGTGATTGTACGCAGAAGCCTGTTCTTCTCTATGGGAGCACGCGGCCGTACGCCGCCATATGCTCACACGAACTGCATATCCGTACGGGTGCAGGTGTCTGTGCTTGAACGCAGACAGGATTCACCCTGTCTGCGTACGAGTACGGACACCCGCACGGATGTACAGTTCGGGTGAGCATATGGCCGCGTACTTCCATAGAGAAGAACAGGTTGTTTTTCGTACAATCACGCGAAGCACCTGTCCTTCCCGGGAGCGGCCTGATAAGGCCGTGCACGCCGCACGGATCTGTAGGGGCCGGCTCTTAGCAGTGTGAATGAGGCCTAAGGGTTAACATACACTTTGAGTTTTACTAAATTGGCAGTGCTAATCTACAAAATTTAAATGAAATGTGTGAACCAATAATATCCAAAAAGCTGCTTTGATATAGACCCCTGGAGGTCTAGTGAATGAAATATAAAGAAACAAACAGCGCTAATTATACTAGTGAAAATATTTAAATCAAACAGTGAATGTGTATATACGCCAATTCTGACATATATGGAAAGTGCAGAAAAATCAATCAATAAATAATTTCTTCCGTGAACAATGGGTTAACCCTGTGTATTCAAGTGAACAATCTATGTTTGAATGTTATTTATAATGTTTCATATAAAACTATACGTGATGTGACTTTGTGGTCAAACATGTAAATAAAATGTGACTTTGTGATCAAGTATATAAATAAAAATGTATGAATTCTGTGAATAATCGTAAAAAATCCAATAAAGCAAGTCTTTTTTTAAATGAATAAATAAGTCTCTGTGTTAATTCAATCCGTTTTCAAGTGAAGAGATGTATATAACGACTTATTTCCAGTGTTGGGTGATGTACACTTTATTCTGGGGAGTGTATTGGAATCAATACGTATCCCCTAAGAGTATGCACTCACCCCTGGTCTCCGACTGTAACAGACAGTCTCACACGTGGTATTCCACCAAAGTAGATTGGTGCTGTTGTCACGCACTCCAAACATGAAAAACACAACAGCAGGTTGTGTGTATGGGTGTTGTGTTTTTCATGTTTGCGAGGAATGAGGATAAACCTGCGAAAAGCTTAATTGTGGAGTCTCTTACTGACAATCTCCCAGCATCTCTCAGGATTATGTCGTAAGACTGTCTTCCTTTTCTCGAGAGGGCTTACCTGGCCGTCTCACCTCTCCGTAGGAGTGTTTACTCGCTGTAGCTGACTGCAAAATTCACCATCATCGTCTTCAACGTCTGCTCATCCCAGACTGATTTCCACAGATCGGGTGCTTTATCTCTGGAGAACCGACGGTAGCAAAGGTGGCGGCAACTAACACCGGACCAATCTACTTTGGTGGAATACCACGTGTGAGACTGTCTGTTACAGTCGGAGACCAGGGGTGAGTGCCTACTCTTAGGGGATACGTATTGATTCCAATACACTCCCCAGAATAAAGTGTACATCACCCAACACTGGAAATAAGTCGTTATATACATCTCTTCACTTGAAAACGGATTGAATTAACACAGAGACTTATTTATTCATTTAAAAAAAGACTTGCTTTATTGGATTTTTTACGATTATTCACAGAATTCATACATTTTTATTTATATACTTGATCACAAAGTCACATTTTATTTACATGTTTGACCACAAAGTCACATCACGTATAGTTTTATATGAAACATTATAAATAACATTCAAACATAGATTGTTCACTTGAATACACAGGGTTAACCCATTGTTCACGGAAGAAATTATTTATTGATTGATTTTTCTGCACTTTCCATATATGTCAGAATTGGCGTATATACACATTCACTGTTTGATTTAAATATTTTCACTAGTATAATTAGCGCTGTTTGTTTCTTTATATTTCATTAACATACACTTTACGAGATAGAGAAGAGGGTATACTTATCCAGCCATATACCAGAACTCGGGGGATAATTAAGCAGGCTCCAGCAGTGGCTTAGTATACCTGTTATAATAGGAACATAAAAGAAACTGAAAATAGTGGTTAGATGGCTGTTGGATTCAATACTTTTGGGTCACAGAAAAAACATGTAAACAGCGCTCTCGGATGGGCAAAAAGTTAGCTTAGAGGCGTGTATGCAGCCCTGGAAAACAGGAGGAGAACCTGTGAAATTTAAATGTTCAAGAAACCAAGAAAGGGCGCAGAGAACACTGGCTAGCTAACGAAGTAGTGATGAAGACTGAAGGTGGTGGCACTTACGTGTGATTGCCAGGTTCTGGAGATGGACGGCCGGTATGGAGGATCGGGGCACTCGTGGTGTGGTTCCGACACGCTTCATTGCTGTTGGTGATCGTGACCACAGTGTCCCCAGACACTTTGCCGCTAAACATGGGAAACGGATCAATGACTTACACGTGTTTGCCATAGAACACATACCCACCCGTTTTTCTCCAGCTGAGAGATTCCAAAGGCTGTGTAGGCAAGAGACCTTTTGGATTTACAGACTCAATACCCTCGCACCAACAGGACTCAATGAAGAATTAGAGATCCTGACTATCACATAAAACTTCACATACCAATACCCCACATGACAACTCCAATTGTTAGCACACTGTTTCTTGTGACACATCCGTGTCCCATTCACTCAGTGTCCCCCATTGAACAAGTCATATACCCCCTTTTTTTCAATGGGGCTCCCACATGATGCACCGAGGCAACAGTTCTTTAACATGTACATGCGTGCGTATACATGTGTGTATGTATATGTGTGTGTGGATGCATATATGTATATGTGTATACACATATATATGTATATTTGTGTGTGTGTATGTGTATATGTGTATATGCTTGTATGTACGTGTGTAAATCTGTGTGTATGTGTGTACACGGGTGTACATTTTTATTCCTTTTATTCCTTTTATTTATTTTATCCCCATTTTTATAACTTCTCCTCTACTACAGTGTTAGAGCTCCCAATAAAGACAATTTTAATACAGGCATTTCCCACATGTTAGCCCTCCAACCAAGGTCCTGTTTTTACCAAAATACCATTCCACTCAACTATCTAATAGTTTTTTATCCTAATACGACCTCTAGTACTTTTATTACCCAATGGCATCCCTCGTCCCCATCTAACACCACCAACTCCTTCCCACTGCCCCTTTCCCTACATATCTGTTTCTTATGGCTTTTATGCACATCAAGCTACCAAATATATGCCCGGTCCCAACAACTCCGCTCTCAATTTTAAACCGCGGGTTTACCGCTTACCACCGCTAGCTCCGCCCATCCGTCACTTTTTAAACCCGGCCTATTCCCGCCATCATCTCACTGTTTTACCCGAGCTTGAAAAAGAGGCAAGACCTCGAAACGCGTCGCTCTTGTCCGCTTTGATCCCTCTTCACTTCACCATCAACTCGAGCTTCGGCATCTGACAGCTGCTTCCGTACACCGTCCCCAGCAGACCTGACAGAGACCGCTCGTTGACACACACAGCCACGGCTGCCACAGCCCTATCCAATACCCGGCTCCTGTCCGAATTGATCCCTCTCCAACACGCCATTGGATTCGATTTGCGGCATCTGTCAGCTGCTTCTGCACACTGTCCCCAGCAGACCTGACAGTTACCGCCCGCTGACACACACAGCTGCGGCTGCTACAGCCCTGTCCATTGCCCGCTGTCCATTGCCGACACCACAGCGATCTCCCTGCCTCTCCTCCACACCGCACAGACCCCCTACGGCACTTCGGACGAAGTCCCCTCTTCTTGTCTACACTCTCCCGTGGATGTACCTCTTGGATTAACACATCGATTACAGTCGGAACCACACCACGAGTGCCCCGATCCTCCATACCGGCCGTCCATCTCCAGATCCTGGCAATCAC
>NW_017306934.1:1718320-1729036 GCF_000935625.1 Nanorana parkeri
CGCTTCATTGCTGTTGGTGATCGTGACCACAGTGTCCCCAGACACTTTGCCGCTAAACATGGGAAACGGATCAATGACTTACACGTGTTTGCCATAGAACACATACCCACCCGTTTTTCTCCAGCTGAGAGATTCCAAAGGCTGTGTAGGCAAGAGACCTTTTGGATTTACAGACTCAATACCCTCGCACCAACAGGACTCAATGAAGAATTAGAGATCCTGACTATCACATAAAACTTCACATACCAATACCCCACATGACAACTCCAATTGTTAGCACACTGTTTCTTGTGACACATCCGTGTCCCATTCACTCAGTGTCCCCCATTGAACAAGTCATATACCCCCTTTTTTTCAATGGGGCTCCCACATGATGCACCGAGGCAACAGTTCTTTAACATGTACATGCGTGCGTATACATGTGTGTATGTATATGTGTGTGTGGATGCATATATGTATATGTGTATACACATATATATGTATATTTGTGTGTGTGTATGTGTATATGTGTATATGCTTGTATGTACGTGTGTAAATCTGTGTGTATGTGTGTACACGGGTGTACATTTTTATTCCTTTTATTCCTTTTATTTATTTTATCCCCATTTTTATAACTTCTCCTCTACTACAGTGTTAGAGCTCCAAATAAAGACAATTTTAATACAGGCATTTCCCACATGTTAGCCCTCCAACCAAGGTCCTGTTTTTACCAAAATACCATTCCACTCAACTATCTAATAGTTTTTTATCCTAATACGACCTCTAGTACTTTTATTACCCAATGGCATCCCTCGTCCCCATCTAACACCACCAACTCCTTCCCACTGCCCCTTTCCCTACATATCTGTTTCTTATGGCTTTTATGCACATCAAGCTACCAAATATATGCCCGGTCCCAACAACTCCGCTCTCAATTTTAAACCGCGGGTTTACCGCTTACCACCGCTAGCTCCGCCCATCCGTCACTTTTTAAACCCGGCCTATTCCCGCCATCATCTCACTGTTTTACCCGAGCTTGAAAAAGAGGCAAGACCTCGAAACGCGTCGCTCTTGTCCGCTTTGATCCCTTTTCACTTCACCATCAACTCGAGCTTCGGCATCTGACAGCTGCTTCCGTACACCGTCCCCAGCAGACCTGACAGAGACCGCTCGTTGACACACACAGCCACGGCTGCCACAGCCCTATCCAATACCCGGCTCCTGTCCGAATTGATCCCTCTCCAACACGCCATTGGATTCGATTTTCGGCATCTGTCAGCTGCTTCTGCACACTGTCCCCAGCAGACCTGACAGTTACCGCCCGCTGACACACACAGCTGCGGCTGCTACAGCCCTGTCCATTGCCCGCTGTCCATTGCCGACACCACAGCGATCTCCCTGCCTCTCCTCCACACCGCACAGACCCCCCACGGCACTTCGGACGAAGTCCCCTCTCCTTATCTACACTCTCCCGTGGATATACCTCTTGGATTAACACATCGATTACAGTCGGAACCACACCCCGAGTGCCCCGATCCTCCATACCGGCCGTCCATCTCCAGATCCTGGCAATCACACGTAAGTGCCACCACCTTCAGTCTTCATCAATACTTTTGGGTCACAGACCTGGACCACTGGATTAGCATAACAGCCAACATCTAGTGATTAGCATTTTTAGAAGAAGACCAAACACTGGCATCACACAGATTTCTTTCGGTCAGCTTTCCTTTGAAGAAATTTGCTGCAATAGTAATGGTACAGTTTAAAGTTTTATTCTTTTTTCTATTATTATGGACATAAATGTATGTCAGGGTGAAAAAAAGACTGTACGTACAGAAAATTACTAAACATACCTGTTGATCTGCCAGAAATGCAATCGGCTCCTAATTTATTTGTTACAGATATTTAAATAACGACAATTTACATAAGGCATTTTCATAGCTGCACATTCACATCAGTCCCTGACCACAAGGAGCTTACAATCTAAGGTCCCTATCTCAGATGCATACATACTGGGCCAATTTAGAGAGGAGCCAATTAACCCACCAGCATGTCTTCGGAGTGTGGGAGGAAACCGGAGTACCCGGAGGAAACCCATGCAAGCACAGGAACAACATGCAAACTCCTTGCAGAAAGTGTCCTGATCAGGATTTGAACCAAGGACCCCCAGTGCTGCAAGGGAGAAGTAATAACCACTAAGCCCCTTTTTGTGGGCTGCAAACACACAGCATTTTTGTGTGGGTGGTGTCAGCCCCGCCCAGTTGTCATACGCTAAACTTGTCAAACCCTCTCATTCTCCTATTCTCCACAACACAAAGACTGAGAAGGCTTTTTATAAACTATCCGCAGGGCCTTTCACCCTGTGAATATCTGTGGATGTTCCTTCTGTGCAGATGTATGACAAAAATTATGCTTTGTAGTAGTTTTTTTTACAAGACAATTTATTCTTGAATGTTTGTTTTCATTTATTACTGCATTATGGCCACCAGATGGTGGTGAGAAGCTTAGAAAATAAATACTTATTTCCTATGCTCCTTTAGCTCCATCTAGTGGCCATAATGCGATATTAGATAAACACATTTGAAAAATCATTGCACTTGTAAAGAAAATAACAAAGATACATTCTTATTGGCATATATTCGCACAGAGTGAACGTTCACAGATATTTACAGGGAGAAAGGCCCTGCAAATATTTTATCAATAGACCCCTATTTATTTTAGTCCAAGATTTGCGAGGGCTTATTACTACTCTTAAAATATGTCAGGAAGCGTGCACAGAAACGTTTTGAATTTCTGACATTAACAACAGTTATTTTTGGCACTGATTGAACAGCTATAAAAAACTGCTTTCAATGGTGTATATACCAGACAAAAAAGTAGCAAAAAGAAGACGTTTATTGTTAGGCTTTATATACACTTTAAATTAGGGATGTTCAGATATCAGTGCCGATACTTGACATTTTCACAAGAACTACCAGGGTCAAAGCGGTTGTAGCCGGCACTGGGTCCTGGTGCTCCACCTGTGTCATGAAATCATTAGTCTGTATTGTTTTAGAAAACCTGTCACATGACTTTAAACAGAAATGTATCAGTACTCGTATCTGTGAGTACTTGGGCACTTATCAGTACTTGTACTAAGGATGGTACTTGGTATCTGTACAACAACCTGCCATGTGCTGAGGCCCAGGCCAGTCACTTGAATCACATAAGCCTCTTAGGAAGAGGCCCTAGGAGGGGAAGAGACCTCTGCACAGTGTCCCCAGACCTTTTATTACCTCCCCTCAGCCATACCTCTGAGTCATCCTACTCAGGGATTGGTCAGGGTCAGGTGCATGGTCATAGTCTGAGGATGGATGCTCCCTCACTGTATGCCAAGGCTCCCTTTTCCTCAGCAACACGAGGAGCAATCAATCCAGCAGACTCAGGGACACCTATGGAATGCAGAGCTCTGAATAATCAGTATCTAGACTGGTTACAGTCCAGACATTCTCTAGATTTAGTAGAGACATTTTAGAGGGCGCTACACTTACTCTCATGCTTGATTTATATCCAGCCTCATGCTGGCTAGCTGTTGAATCTTGAAATGTCATAAATACTGCCATTTCTCTCTTGTGTTTATCTAGTTACTGGTCTGTAATCTTTCATAGACCTGAAAAAGAAATATGGCTGCATACATAATTCTACTGTGACTAAAGAGTAAAAGTGATATTAAAGTCAAAAGGTTTTAAGCTATTTCAAATGTTGATTCACTCACAATGGATTCTTCTCCTTGATGTTTAAAAGTTTTGGTTTCCTCCAGAATCAGCTGGTCCCCTGAGCACTGGTCCTGGTATCCTGTTTTAGGGGGGCTCCTTTCCCTTGGAACCACCCTGGTGTGTGCTAGTAAGCTGTGTGTGTCTCCACAAACTCACAGGCAAGACACTCCCTGTTTCCTGTTCCTCCCTCCTCCCTCCTCCAAGCTAGTAGATGGATGTCTGCTGGACTCTATGCTGTCCCTTGTGATCTTGTACTGGGCAGGAAGTTCAGGGAAGAAGAGCTGAGAGATTTGCAGTTGTTTGGAAACATGATGACTGTAAGTGTTTGGACAAAAATGTGTAGCCCCTATATAGATGAATATATGTGCTACTGTGTAGATCGGTATTTCTGTCTGCAAACAGTTAATTGCCTCTGTGTGTAAAGAGAGGCGGAGATTTATGGGGTTTGCAGTGCAGAGCAGATATGGATACACTGCTGAAAGGACCTGGAGAACTGCAACTCCCAGGAGACTGTGCGAGAGGGAGGGGAATGGCTATGGACTGAAAGGGCTGATCGCGCTCAGTCTGCGACTGGGACCTGAAGCGTCCGGATCGATGTGAGACCGTGTGAGTTAAGACTGCCTGGAGCGGAGTGTGCGGTTGCCCTTGTGGCCTGGTCGTGTGGCCGATCCAGATACTGGAGTGACTCAGCCAGCCCACCAGAGCAAGCGGAATCGAGTGGAGATCGTTACCGGCCTTAGATGACCCTAGACGTGTGGTGATGTGTTCCAAGAAACCCTAGACAAGTGGTGATGAGCTGCAAGAGACCCTAGATGATCTCATCTCCTTCCTAAGTGTCGTTCCACCGAAAGAGAGACGTCTATACAGCTGCTGAAAGATCATCTTGTGCAGGACAACACTGGAAGTGGTGAGAGGCCAAAGGGGCCAATGTGACAATGTACTTTTACACATCTGCTACACAGTATGGGCCCCAACGTTGGCTAGCCTAGGACATTACTACTGGCCAGTAGTCTAGAGGGGTGTGATACTTCCAAAGGGAGATATTATTGTTTGATTTATCTACTCCTAGAGTTACTCCTAAGACAGTCTAACATCACAGATCCCTGTATAGGCAATAGATAGCCGCAGTCACTGGATGTCAGAGTGCATCGATCTACCACTTATTGTATAGTGTGCTATTGATACGTTATTAAGAGACTTATTTTGTGTTAGCCAGCCAATAAATCCTTTACAAAAACTCTACAAAGGTGTGTTGGTGTGCTGTTGATCCATCAATTGGGCGGTACATTGGTGCAGAGGGGACAGAAAGACCCGTTACACTAGCGGCTCCTACAGGGTTGCTGGGCAATGTGTATTTCTTTGATCTGGATTTATTATTGAAAATAAGTTTGATAGTACTTTAAATCGCGCTGTGACTGGTCATTACTGAAGGCAGCTAAAACCGATAAAAGGGGTCTTTTTTTCCAGTAATAGATCTGATATCTTTTCACAACTTCAGCTGATTAACAATATCCATATTGCATTGTATCTCTTGTAGATTATTGGAATCAACACAATGCTTTATTGTGTTGATTCCAATAATCTACAAGAGATACAATGCAATGTGGAGTTACCCTAAGGAGAACTATGGGGAAAAGCCTTAACCCCATAGTTCTCCTTTAAGCAAGCTTGGAAAGTACAAGTGAAAACTGTGTATTCATTTGAAAATTCATTTCTCAATAAAACATCTTCAGCCAGATATCTGTAGGAATTAAGTCTTCTCAAACACAGACAGCAAACGGAGATGATAGATTGGGGACAGAAACATCAGGAGCATTTTCACACCGAGTACAAGTAACAGAACTTGAAGGAGGATTCCATTTAGATCTTCTGCATCGCTCTTCTTTTATGTGCATTTTCCAATTATCATTCTCACTGTCTGCCATGTACGGGATATGTTTCCTGACATCCAGGACGCAGCCAGAGAAAGTCAATGGCAAGAACCAAGCCTGCATTTTTAATGAAATGTTTGACAGTGGGCTAGAAATCCCGAGACCGCTTGTAACCTGAATTCAGTAATATCTGTTGATGTCTGCGAATGAGGACGAAGCCAAGTTATAAAAGGGTGGTGATTACAATAGTGTAGTTGACCGGATCAACTCAACAAAGTCCTTAAACTGATATTGTCTAATGCTGATGAGATCACTTACAATGGATGCTGCTTCTTGATATTTCAAAGTTTTAGTTTTCTTCAGAATCAGCTGGTCCCCTGAGCACTGGCCCTGATATCCTGTATTAGGGTGGCTTCTTTCTCCTGCAGGGTCCTATGGGGCCACCCTTGTGTGTGCTTGTAAGCTGTGTGTGTCTTCACAAACACACAAGCGTAGCAAGGCAAATCACTCCCGACTCCCTGCTCCCCCCTCCTCCTCTCTTTTCAGAGCTAGTAGATGTATGGCTGCTGGAGACTGTTCTGTATTTGTCATCTTGTACATCTGAAGATCTGAAGATTTTCGAGCGGCCGTGAAGGATCATGGGGTGGGTTCATGCACAGTAGAGAACCAGTAGAGACACACGGTAAGTCAATGCACGCAGCCTGGCAGCGTGCACGCGCACAGACACCATGGGTCACAGAAGACACAGCAGTCAGCGTTGTATCAGAGATTGGCACCAGCACTGGAGGGATACATGAAAGCAAGTGGAAGGAAGAAGATGATCGGATCAAGAGGCATCATTTAATTTAAGTCCTTAAAGCAGCTTGGGAGAAGGGGATGTCACTTTAATTTCGCTTTAATTCATGCAATCAGCAATGTTTGCTCTCATTGGCAAGTTGCTGATCGCACAGATATACTGCTAACAATGCGGGAGGGGCTTGTCGGGGCTTCCCATACAGCCTGCTGCCTAGTTCTAGATTATTTTAGCTGGCACTGGGTAGAAATAAAAGGTATTTTTTAAGGAGTTTGTAAGATCCCAGCATCCAGTCATATACTGTATATCGTGTTATAACAATCGGCATTGTAATAGAAAATAGGAAAACAATCCCCTTTATGTAGTGAGAGCTGCCTTCCATCTGTCCATCACTTCCAACAACTTCCTAAATTCTGTGTGTGCTTTGCATCTCTTTCCCTGCTGCTTAATGTGATGCAATCTCGAAGACTACATATCCCATCATGTATTGCTTCCAGCAAGCAATGATAATGTTACATTGTTTAGACGTTGAGTTTATTTCAGAAAGTGTAAGTACATCAGCCAATCAGTGCACATAAGCTGGAAAGTATGGATAGGTTTCAGGTTCAGGTTGACCATGCGTTCAACCCCAACCCAAGCTGTTCACCAGCCCCTCGTACCTCCATCAAATCTCATTGGTTGACTGGTGGCTGATCTGTACAACGCCATCAGTTGCTAGGACACATCAACCTATCACTCTATGGGGCTGCCCAGTGACACAGGTGGTCCTGGGTTTGGTTCATTTGGACATATCCCAAACCTGTAAGAGCGGCGGTTTCACTGCTGTACATTTAGCTCTGCTAA
Organism: Nanorana parkeri; assembly: GCF_000935625.1. Taxonomy (NCBI): domain Eukaryota; kingdom Metazoa; phylum Chordata; class Amphibia; order Anura; family Dicroglossidae; genus Nanorana; species Nanorana parkeri. The sequence continues at coordinate 1,725,562 of NW_017306934.1, forward strand.
ATGTAGAAAACAACTACCCACCCAGCGCCAGTAACTGCGTGTCCTGGGTGTCGAGAGATAAGAATTCCACACCCCTGCTGCTCCTCTACTCCCTGCTGGTCTTGGTTGGCCTTGTGGGAAATCCGGTTCTGCCTGTAAGCTGTTAGCAACCAACTGAAACTGAATTGTGATTTTTGAGAAGGTATAACCTAAATATAAAAACAGCTAGACAGGTCAGGTGTAGCTTGTTCATTTGGAGCTCTTTTACGGCTTCTTAAGAATATGTAAATAGTTCAATATCCATAATCTGGGTACCGGTGCACTTTAAAGTGAACGAGTGCTTTACATGTGAATGGTAAAGTAACAGGTTAACTTTAATGCCCCCCCTATACATCAGCATATACTCATCTTCCCTTCACATACCCGGTGTTTAAGTGGAGATTGGATAAATCAATATGTAAGGTCGGACACCCCCTTCCCCCCACAAAAAAGAATATATAGATTAGCTCACTACAGCTATTGATTGTTTCCATTTCTGGGTTTAGGTGTTTGACGACAACATCCTCCCCTGAAAGGATGCATTTGGTGTACAAGTTGTAAGCACTGTGTACAGGCTGCAGGCAGTATGATAGCCCTGCAGAGTGCATTGTTGGTGTCAGCATGTGTTTGCATACAAGAGCTTGTCTGGAATGCTGGCTTTCAATCACGACAAATATATGAATAGATTTATTGAAATTGTGCCAGTTGAGTATTTGTTTTTCTTTTTTTTTCTTCTTAATACAAAGAGCTCTGCAGTTGTATCCATTTAGTATAATATTGCACCATTTATCCCAATTTAAAAGGAATTCCCACTGTAAAGAAAATTGAGTCAACCATACAAATCTAATACAATGTCTGTACTTTCTACAGAATGACAGTTCATAGTGTCCTTATGGGTCAAGCATGTAAGCACATGCAGTAGAGACACTGCCTGTCCAACAAAAAAGTCACCACCTGGATTTAGCTGAGGAAATAGGTCAGAGCTTTCCATTGGATAATAGGTCTAGGTTCAGAAACGTTATGTGCTTACAAAATGAGGTTACAAAATGAGCATGAGACCTCATTGTCACACATGGATTGACCACCACAGAGTCCAGATCTTAACCCCATTCAGAATTATTGGGATGTGCTGGAGAAGACTTTATGCAGAGGTCCGACTCTCCCATCATAACTACAAAATCTTGGTTAAAAATGAATGCAACTCTGGATGGAAATAACTGTTGTGAAATTGCATAAGCTTATTGAAATGATACCAAGATGAATGTGTGCCGTAATCAAAGCTAAAGGTGGTCCAACAAAATATTAGTATGCTTTTTTCTTTTTGGACAGGCAGTGTATTTGTGGTCCGAGCCTTAACTGCCCTGTTCGGACCCTCCGCCCGGAGATGGAGGCAAGGACACGAACTCCTCAATATCCGAAGGTTGAGACATGGCCGCTAAAACGACCAAACAAAACAAATTAAGACACGTGCGCCCTGCCGCCCCCATGCTAGGCAGACAAGGTGACAGACTCAACGCCCCCCCACCATGCAGCGTGTTTGGAACGTATGCGAGTGCCAACGAGGCTGACATGAAGTGTGTGTGCCGTTTCCACTGACGTATGAGAAAACGAGCCCGAGTTTGAATCCGCGACGTGACAGATCAATTATAAACGAATACTGCGGGCTAACGTACCTGCAGGCGTGGCAGGTAATGTATAAGAATAGGAATCGTGGAAAACAGACCGTATGACGTATGTAACGAGTCCAAGAGTGTGGCGGCATCCGTGCCTGAAACGAACACACCCACTGATGACAGTATGCATGCATGTATGTATGTCCTCACTGCAAAGTTGTCTACCCAAACTCTCGTGTACGTTTGTATCATTTTTCATTTTTCATTTTTTTTAAAAATGTTTTATTGTTTATTAACGTCGTGAGCTAACCGATGTGAGAGAAACACCAACTACGGTGAGTATGTACTGTATGAACTGACGCAAGACATGCCCAAAAACAACCGGTGAAAAGTAATTACAAACAGCAAGATCCGCTCGTAAATCCCCGAAATCACTCGTGGGCGAAGTAGGAGAGCCCGGTTACTGTAAAACCCTCCGTCTCGTGGAGAGCCCGTATGTGACGTCACAAACCCGGAAGTAGAGATGACGTTCGTGACCCGCCGACGTGAATCCCCTGTGAGCCGTGCCGACTTTAAAGGCACAGGCTCCTCCCACAAATCCAGGCTAGCCTTCGGCCAGCCTTCAAACATGTCCTGTTTGTGATCACTTCTTCTCTTTCGCATGTAATAGCTAAATATGTCTGATTTACCAGGGCGTTGCTATACCCCGGCACCCATGGCCCCTGGGTCTTCTACCAAGTGTCTTCGCAGTAGTTGTTGTGTTTATTCAAAGTACAGCAAACATACTTTAATCTTTCCTTAACATTGGCTCTGAGATTTGTTTTTATCTTGTACATTCATGCTCAAAACAACACCAGTAAGTGCAATGTTCCTTTCATTAATCCTTGTTATTATGTTGTGTTCATCATTAAAGGTCTATTTACCCCTAGCTGTGTGCATTCGTGTATATGTTAACATGTATTATGATATTCTTTGACATTTGCATACCTCAATGTGTGATATATGTGGTCATTATAAATGGCACCGCAATTTACATACACGATATATGGGCAACATTTTTGGATCCCTGGCCATCACACCTATATGAGCTTTTTGGATATCCCAATCCAAAACCAATGGCCATTAATATGAAGATGCCCTTTTCATCTTTTTGGCCTTTTTTGTTCTTTTTTTTTTTTTAGAAGATTTTGAAGTGTGTCTGTAAGAATTCATGCCAATCCAGCCAGAACGTTTATGTGGTCAGGTACTGATGTTGCTCACAATCTGCATTTCAATTTGTCCAAAAAGGTTTTCAGTTGGACTGAGGTCAAACTTATTAAGCCATGTCTCTATGGATCTGACTTTGTACACAGGGACACAATCATACTGTAACGGAAAAGGGCCTCACCCTAATGGTCACTAGGGATGAGCTTCGCGTTCGAGTCGAAACTATGTTCGACTCGAACATAGCATGTTCGAGCGTTCGCCGAACACCGAACATTATGGGATGTCCGCGGTTTTTTCGACCGCGGGACATCCCACAATGCACTGCGCCGTCCGAAACGGTAATTGGCTACAGTCTTGCACCTTTTGTGCCAATCAGAGCTCTTGCAAGATTGTGCCAATCAGAGCTCAGTACAAACATAGAGCCATGATTGGGCAAAGTCACGATGACTCTGCCCAATCATGTCTCACAGCTAAGTCCCTGCAGCACACTATATAAGGCTGCTGACACCGCGGCCCTGTGTAGTGTGTTGAAGGAGACTGATGAGAGATATACAGAGAGAGATATACAGACAGAGATATACAGAGAGATATATACAGATATTTCCTGGCTCACCTCATGTCGGCACAGTACGGGTCAG